>NC_052502.1:57529961-57829961 GCF_016617805.1 Bactrocera tryoni | reverse complement strand
AGAACGCGTTGATGACGATCCACGTCCAGGAAGGCCATCAACATAAACTGATAATTAACACGTCAATAACATATAAGAAATTGAGCTTGAGAATCAAGGATGAATAGTCAGAGATCTTACTGACATCGTTGGAATATAAAAAAGTATCATTGAAAATCAAGTTGAAAGATCATTTGGGCCTAAGAAAAGTTAAAGTACATTGGTTCCAAACTCACTACATTTTTTCGAAAAACAACATCGCGCTAACGCCAGTGAAACAACGCTTTGCGACTACCAGGATGTCATTAAACGTATGGGTCTTGGATCTTTGTTTAAGACCCGGAAACAGGTCGATCTATCGGCCAAATGTGAGCCGAAGGCGGTTATCGAGGTTTGGTGCACTCCGACTGCCTTTCGACCGACCAAACTGTCAATAAGGAATACTATTTGAGCTATTCATAAAAGAGGCCGAAATTATTAGCCGCCAGCTTTTGGTTTTTGCACCGTCGCATACGGCATTGATTCTTCAAGAGTTTTTCGTCAACCACCGTATTAGCTTATTTTAGCTCAGACAGTTTTACAAAAATACGAAAGACACTTCAATTGAATGTAAATATAAATTATTAAAGACATACAAAATTATCATTAATATACCTGAATTTTGTCTCATAATTTTTACAATTTTCACTCCTCAATTTTATTTAATTTAACTTTCTTTAATGATGCATAAGACTATTATTCCCACAGAATGCACAAATATATCAGACCGCAGACGGCAGCGTAAATAACAATCGCATGATAAAGTGATAATCGAGATTTCATTATCAGTCATTTACATATTTTTCAAAAATCGTATTTGTGTAAAGTTTTATTCCGCTATCATCATTGGTTCCTAATGTGTATATTATAAAGAGAAGGCATCAGATGGAATTCAAAATAGCGTTATATTGGAAAAAGGCGTGGTTATTAACCGATTTCACCCATATTTCGTACCTGTCATCAGGGTGTTAAGAAAATATTATATGCCGAATTTCATTGAAATCGGTCTAGTAGTTCCTGAGATATGGTTTTTGGTCCATAAGTGGGCGACGCCACGCCCATTTTCAATTTTTATAAAAAGTTTGGATGCAGCTTCCTTCTGCCATTTTTCCCGTAAAATTTAGTGTTTCTGACGTTTTTTGTTTGTCGGTTAACGCACTTTTAGTGATTTTCAACATAACCTTTGTATGGGAGGTGGGCGTGGTTATAATCCAATTTCTTCCATTTTTGAACTGTATATGGAGATGCCTGAAGAAAACGACTTTGTAGAGTTTGGTTGACATAGCTATAGTAGTTTTCGAGATATGTACAAAAAACTTAGTTGGGGGCGGGGCCACACTTACTTTTCCTAAAACATTATGCGTCGAAATATGCCCCTCCCTAATGCGATCCTTTGTGTCAAATTTCACTTTAATATCTTTATTTATGGCTTAGTTATGACACTTTATAGGTTTTCGGTTTCCGCCATTTTGTGGGCGTGGCAGTTAGCCGATTTTGCCCATCTTCGAACTTAACCTTCTTATGGAACCAAGGAATACGTGTATCAAGTTTCATCATGATATCTCAATTTTTACTCAAGTTACAGCTTGCACGGACGGACGGACGGACAGACGGACGGACAGACGGAAGGACAGACGGACGGACGGACAGACAGACATCCGGATTTCAACTCTACTCGTCACCCTGATCACTTTGGTATATATAACCCTATATCTGACTCTTTTAGTTTTAGGACTTACAAACAACCGTTATGTGAACAAAACTATAATACTCTCCTTAGCAACTTTGTTGCGAGAGTATAAAAACGAGATAAATAAAATAGCTTTCGACTGAGCAACTAGTAAGTGCTTGTTAAGAGCCTTATTATATTTAGTGTGAATAAACTACAGAAATTTTAAGAGAATATTTAAGAGTTTTCATGTACACACTTGCCACAAATATTTTCCGATAACTTAAGTGTTATAAATTGCCAAAAATTGTGAGATTACCCAAAAGTGGCTTTGGAAAACAGCGGATGAAAGTTTTGCCACTCGCCTTATGGCCTAGACCTTGCCCTTTTTGATCTTGCTCTATTTTAGTTGTTGAACGCCCTCATAGGAATACGGTACACATCAGAACTCGATACAGCTTGATTCATTCTTGCCACCAAGTCAATTAAACCCTTTTAATGGAAATTACAAATTGCCAGAATCTGCTTCAAGTAGGCAATAGTTAGAATAATACTATAGTAAATATTAAAAATAAATATAAAATACATCACGAGTACAGTCACAGACCCAATTTTTTTTTTATATTTTTGCATTAAATTAATGCTTTTATCTAACATAGTTAAAATAATCCGATTAAGGTGAAGTATACTGCTGTTCCTATTGGTGAAAAATTGAGAGTCGACTTTTTACAAGACTTTCTTAAGCCGAATTCGTCACCAACAGAATCATTCGTCATAGTCAAGAATAGACAAAAACCACTTGATGTAAGGCCCAAACTATAAGCTCGATGCGTAAATACCGCCCAACAAAGCTGTCGTAGTTGTGTAGTAGTCACTATCTTTGTGTGGCCTGGCGCTTAATAGAAACATTGCTCTCCTATTGCCCAAAGCAGATCGCTTCTGAGCGATTTCTTATTTCAGACGGTTCAGTTTTTGAAAGTTCAGATCCGAACTAAACATTTGCCTTTAGAGGAGCAACTCATAGTACATGAGTTCTGACCGCCAAACTACAATTAGATCGTTACCGTTTTCTCAAATTTGTTCGAAATGGGCTCATATCGGCCAAGTGGCCATCTTTTACGCCAATTTCCGATGACCCGGTGCAGCTTTGCGCCTTGCTGATTGATTAGAATAGTCAAAGGGTGTTAAATCGTATGACCTTGATACGCATTTGATTAGGTCATTTCTGGAAATTAACTACCTTGATACGCATTTGATTAGGTCATTTCTGGAAATTAACTAGTTTTCAAGTGAAACTTGAGGCCGCGCACCATCTTGTTGGAAATATAAATTGTTGGCGTGGATTTCATCAGATTTCGGGGAAAAAGTTGGTCAACATCGTGTTCTGAAGCTCGCTATTGATGGTAGCGGCAATTTTTGCCTCTGCTCGAAAGAAATAATTGATTGATTGATGCCGCCATACTGCACTTCGCGTGTTTACCCCCCCACACGAGGATTTGACTAACCCCAATAGCGACAGTTTTGTTTGTTTACTAAGCCATAAAGTCAAAAATGGGTCTTATCTGAGAGCATGATTTTTCGATGAAAACACAGAATACTCGTTAGGGTGGGTCGATTCCGGACTTTTTTCGATTCGGGATTTCTAATAGTGCGGAAAGGTTGCCTTAGTACTTCCTAATTCCAATGCAACTTTTTGTATTGAGATCGGATTGCATCTTCAACCCCAACTCCGGCCTTGAAATTTCGGAAATTCGCCTAAAATCGTGAAATTGTCTACCTAGCGCCTGAAATACGCATTTCATGGCAAAATGTATAAAACAAAAGTTATTTGTCACGTCATTTGCTACCGAAATGTGATCATGTGATCATGGCCGTAGGACGAACCGTTCCCGAGATACGAGCGAAAAGGCGGCGCGCCACAGCGCAAGGTGAAAATTGTTGCAGCTCTCAGCTAACCTGTATTGGTCACCCAGAACCCACCGCGTGGAAGTGGCTGCTCTTCAGGTTCCTCCCAAGCCCAACCCAACCAACCAACCATATGTCAGGCTTGTTTTAGTCTGAATCTGTGTCAAATTTCTTGATAAAATCAGATTTTGTACTAAACTTTGGCACTTGTTGCCTAGATTTCAGTGTAGAGCGTATAAAGCGATAACGAGATTGGGGGCCAATAACTTTAGAAGATGCCTCAGTCACCAGTTTGACGGTTCTCTCGACTGCCACGGTATGAGAAGGGAATTCACTAAATTTCCATACCTCTGCAGTGTCTCCCGACAGCCCTTTTATGAGTTCTTCGTTAGAAACTGAACAAAGAACTGGTGGAACAGTCAAGGTAATAGTCTTCCAGTTAATCATATCGTAATAATTATTAGCTTAGAAATTCAGCTTTGGCACTTTATTACATCTATCTCTTCCATTTACAGTGTCAGACTCTGCTTCTCTGGCTGCCAGAAGATGGTCAAGGGCCAACTTTCTGACTTCTATCCGTTCGTCAGTCATCATACTAAGGAGAATCACAGCTTCTGATATTTTATAGAGATAAGCTTGGTCTGTGCTAAGTTGGGTCGGATTAATAACCTCAGAAGGTAATTGGCAGGATGGAAAACTTTCAAATTTGACAACAGGCAACTTCTCACAATCAGGGAGCAGTTTACCTATGTCGCCAGAGAATGCATTTGGACTCTTTGAGACACCATCTATGTGTTCGAAAAGAGCACGAAATGGAAGTTCGTTGAAATGTAGAAGACAAACAATCCACTGTAATGGCCTACCTATTCTTTCTTCTAATTTCCGAATGATTCCACCTTTCCAACCTGTGTTCGTGTTGGTGCCGTCAGCACCGACAACTTCTAGATGTTCCACATCAACTGAATTGTCTTGTTAATGTTGCCATATAGCTTGCGTCTCATCCTCAGCTGACCCGGAAGGAGAGGTGACGTGGCCAAAGTAATGACAACCAGGTTCCGTTATAAGAGAAATATGTTCCTCTTTGACAGTGCCGCGGTAGTACTTTTCACCTTCGCTTACTTGTGTAGGTGTATTGTCTTTGCGGCCGTCAAAATACAGCCCACATACAGAGCCAATACTTTCGGTGTTTTGGAGCTTAACTCCAACACTTTTTTTTGCCCGACTAATCTTGCATTTGTCAGTGACAAAGCTAGCCTGATCCTCTGTTATCAAACCTGCTTTTTTGGCATCCAGAAAAGCAGATGAAACAATCAAGGCCGCTGCTCTATCACTTACTCCAAATCTTTGGGCAGCTAAAGCAGTGTGCTCTAATACTAGTGTGTTTTGTTTGGTTTTAGAGGATGGAAGAGAAAATTCATCATCAGCATCGTTTTTGGAAGAATTCATGAGCGACGCACCTACATTGTTGTCGTCTGTATGAGAGTCTGGCTGATCTGAATGGTCACGTGTTCTAGCTGATACTTTTATAGTAAGTGTTGATGTTGAATGACGTCTTGAAAGCTTTTCTTTACGTTCATTTTTCTTTGTAATCTTTTTTGTTTCAGGTAGATCAACACTTCCAATGCGACCAATTCTTCTGGTTCTCTAGTCCAAGAGAAATGGTTGTTCATTGATAGGAACTTTCCCTTCCTTTGGATAAGTGCAAGAAGAAAAATAAATGCATTTACAAGCAGCGATGTCAAATAATTTTCCGGCAGAAGAGACAAAGTTGTCTCTTTTAGAGCTCAAACCTGTTGGGTTCCTTAAAAACATTTGTTTAAGAGTCAGAAAATTGCTTATGGTATGTGGTGAGCATTTGTACAACTCTGGTGTGTGAAACGGAATAGATGACTTTTTGAAAGTATTTTCAACCTTTTTTGCAACTATTTCTGTAACCTCTTTACTCCTAGGTTCATAGTTCTCGCCTCGGGGTCGCCCTATACGAAATCTTTCAAACTGATAATACAAAAGAACATCCTGGTTAGTAGGTAACTAGGACTCAGAGAGATTGTACGGATATATGCCAAACACAGGACATTTCTGTCTAAATTTAAATTTAGATACAGACATTTTGAGTTCTGTGTTCTGTTGAGTGAATATATGTAAGTGATAGCACTCGGCGAAATCAACGACAAGAGTGAAGGAACTCGATGAAAAAATATTTATGTGGAGACCAGTCCGAACGTGTCGTATGGCGCAGGGAAATGAATGTAAGTGATAGAACTCGGCGAAATCACCGACAAGACGTCGGTAGCAAATGACGTGACAAATAACTTTTGTTTTATACATTTTGCCCTGAGATGCGTATTTCAGGCGCTAGGTAGATAATTTCACGATTTTAGGCGAATTTCCGAAATTTCAAGGCCGGAGTTGGGGTTGAAGATGCAATCCGCTCTCAAAACAAAAAGTTGCATTGGAATCAGGAAGTACTAAGGCAACTTTTCCGCACTATTAGAAATCCCGAATCGAAAAAGTCCGGAATCGACCCACCCTAATACTCGTACAGTAGCCACCAGAGTTCGAGAATACACTGTACTGACAAAAATAAACCTTGATTAGATTGGAGTATCAGGATCATGAACACTGTTGAAAATTTCAGCCGCGAAAATTGTCAGAGAAATTTTGTTAGTAGAAAATCTTATATTTAAAAGGTGATCCAAGTAGAGGTATTTTTCCGAATAGCCTTTTTTGACAGATCACGCGTGAGACATGTCAAGCTGTCATGGTATTTTTGTTCAGTCCGAAAAAGTCCGTAGAAAGTCGATTCGGCGCCAATCGCAGCAATTTTTCCCAACGATTAGGTTCATTTCTGGCTCAGTGGGTATGTAAATAAGCAAAACTGCCGGATTTAGGGCAAAAAGCAAACTGAAGAGATTTGGTGTTGCTTGTAAGCCAGTGGAATGATCGGTTCATATTTCTTCAAAAATTATACCATCGCGCTATTCCCCTTTAAATTTGAAGTTTCTGTATTTTTTCTTTAAGAAAGTGGTGAATTTCGAAATAGATCACCCTTCATAACACTATCTAGTGTAACCCGATGGCTAAAGCCATCTATGAAAAAATATTGTTTTATTTTTACTAGACCTTATATACATTTTATATATGCATGTTAATAAGTAACATATTTATTGTTAACGGTAAAATTGTTCCTGCTGTCATATGAGTAACACTAAATTGCGGCCTCAAAGGGGCATATAAAGGTCTAAACGTGAAATTATTTGGCAACAATTGCAGCTGCCTTGCCATTAAATTGATTTCTTTATGTTTTTCATGTATTTTAGTGTTACTTTTATTGCGGGCTTTCTTTGCCTACCACATTTTATGATGACATTTTAATATCCGCTCCGTAGACACATACTTACGCACACACACATACCACAATATGCACACTAAAATAAAGTTGTATACATATGGTAACGACATTTTAAATAAATACCGAACCAATGTGTTTCATGAACTGTTCTTCAGCGCAATATAGCGGTACGAAAAAGTAATGTGCTGCAAATATTTGCGCTGTATCTGAGACGTGGTTGACTAGAATTAATAGACTCAAAAGCTAAAACTCTAACTGGTATTTTTTTCGTTGCCCAGTCCAGGTATATTTGCGCACTCGCTCACTTTACCGTTGCGGCCGCGTAAGCAAATAGAGAGCACGAGTGCTATGCGCGAAAAACACAGCAACATAGACGACAAAAATGTGGCATGTAAAATATATTTGTATGTGGCAATGCGTAATGAAAGAAATGTGTGTGTTTGTGTTTGTCGTACACTGGACTTTCCGTTGTTTATTTGGCAGGCCAGCGGCCGTCGTTTCAATATTTTACCCTCCTGCATTTCCACCGGCACATAGCTGTCACTTTTTTCACCCTTCGAGGCTGAGCAGATATATCTGTGTGTACTCCATTATACACTCGCTGTCACATGGGATTGAGTAAGCGTAAATGTAGGTGGCCCATTCATATTTCCACGCTCTTGCACAAAAATGATGAATTCGTTATAACCACAAGCAACTTTTTCTGTCGGCAACCACACCATGCAGATTTACTGTCTAACTATCCGACTGTCTGTCTATGCGCCCCCATCGTCTACACGTATAGCATTATAGGTATGTGGGTGTGTACAATGGGTCACGCGCCTTTGCCCTGAAATGAATATTAAATTGTCCTCCCATTTTTCTCACCATTCAGTTTACCATTCATCCGTTTGCTTTTCAGCCGTTTCTGTCGATCAGTGATTAATTGCTTTTTTCCGCTTCGCATTATTTGAATGAAGTTGTGTATATATGTACATATTTATATGTACCTCCATATAGGCAAATAAGCGCAATAACACGAATACCTGCGTAAAAATCCACACTTGCCATGGTGTTTACAAAACAATGGCACTTGTCAGTATTATTTTTGTAATTATTCAATCTTTTCATTGAATTTATTTACCTTTCGCATTGTGTTGTTGTTGTTGCTGGATAATATGGCATTTTTTATGCTGACTAAAGTGCAAATTATGTTGTTATTTTTAGCACTCAACAATAAATGTTTTTATATCACTAGCATCAGTTATTTTGAATGCCATTTCCTTATTTAAACCCATCAGCTTTAGTTGTTGCATAATGGATATATATGTAGTGGAATTTATGCATGTGCAATAAATTGCAATTTTTCCAAATATCAAATATTTAAAAAATTTATGAAAATAACTGAAGTGGTTTAAGCTATAGACATTGTGGTTCCTAATAAAAGTTTGTATACCATACACTCTCTATATTCATTTCATCACAATTTAATGTATCGAAATTAAAAATAGTTTTAATACGAAAGTTAGAACAAATTGAACTGCATTAACTTAAGTCGTCTGAAGCTATTTTTCCATATATACATATTTCCATGTTAACGTAAAAATCAACCAAAGCACGTGCGGGATAGGATAGATACCGAGAGCTGAAGAGGGAAGCGAGACGCATTTGCAGACAAAAAAATAGAGAGCCGACAAACTTGCCGATAGAAGTAATGCTCGAAAATTTAACGAAAAGGTGCGGCGCCTAGCAAAAGGTTTCAAGCCCGGAGCATACCCTTGTAGAACCCCCAGAAGTGATGTAGTGACTTATGTTCAGAGCATACTGAAACTATGGATGGAACACTTCTCCAGCCTGTTGAATGCTAGTGCAAGCATAACATCCATAATCTACGCCAACTACCGTGGGATAAGCCTCTTCAACAAAGCATATAAGGTTTTATCGAACGTTTTGTATGAAAGATTAAAGCCCACCGTCAACAAACTGATTGGACATTATCAGTGTGGCTTTAGGCCGTGAAAATTAGCAAATTACCAGATATTCACCATGCGCCAAATCAAGGAAAATACTCTTGAAAAGAGGACCGACGCACAGTGGCATTTCGGCGGAAAAAATAGGATTTTTCCACTTTCCAATTTCAAAACTTTAATGATTTTGTTTTGTAAAGAAATATTTGGATAAGAAAAATTCAACAAGGTTTTTTATAAAAAGTAAAATTTTATAGTTAAAAAAACTAACAGAAGTCGACGGAAAGTTATTCAATAAAATCAGATTAAACTTATTGTCCAAATAAAGAATTTTTTTTGTGTGTAAGTTTATAGCTATGGCTTTTCTTTTATTTTTTAGTGAAAATATAGCACCTACTTGTTTATAAAAAAAAAATTTATTGAAATTGGCAAAGTAAGCTATGTTTTATAATTTTTAAAAAA
The DNA here is from genome assembly GCF_016617805.1 of Bactrocera tryoni. Classification (NCBI taxonomy): domain Eukaryota; kingdom Metazoa; phylum Arthropoda; class Insecta; order Diptera; family Tephritidae; genus Bactrocera; species Bactrocera tryoni. The sequence continues at coordinate 57,820,609 of NC_052502.1, read as the reverse complement.
TTATACTAAAAATATCAACTTTTCATTTTTTGATGGAAAAAAACTTTATGTGCTTTGCCTTGCTTAGCCCTCTTACTATAAAAAAATGAAAGTTCCGAGTCTGTACTTTCAATTAAAAAACAAAAAACAACCGCCAATTATCGTCCCTTTTAGTAACATCGATTTTAATTTCAAAAGTCACTTCCAATATTTCATACAAATGGTCAATAAGACAAAATATGTAGTATACTTTCAGGCTCTCGGGTAATTCCACACCTTCTTCAACTACATTTTGTCGACCAATTTCATTTGAATTTGCAAGGGAAACAAAAGAGAAAGTAATGGAAGTTAACGAAAAAATTAAGTTAGATATTGTTGCATTGAATAGTACAAAAGTTGTTGTAAAGGGCAAGGAAATTAATGTATTACACAAACTCCTTTTTACAATGCTAGATGGTTAAACTGCTCAGATAGTGACACATACTACTGCAGCAGCAGTATGCTACATTTGTGGAGCGAAACCTACTGAAATGAACAACTTAGAGTTAGTTTCCATGAAAACAATTAAACCTGAGGCATGTGAATTGGGAATTTCATCCTTACATGCTAGAATCAAGTTTATGGAATGCATTCTCCATATAGCTTATAATTTACCATTTCAGAAATGGGCTTCAACCTTCCAAAACAAAGAAATTAAAATACAAAATAAATTAAAAATACAAGCGGCCTTTAAAGATAAAATGCGGTTGCGAGTTGATTTTGTTCAACAAGGTACAGGAACTTCTAACGACGGGAACACGTCAAGGCTTTTTTTTTAAACCCACAAATGGTTGCGGATATTACTGGCGTCAATGAAGAACTTATCGATCGATTCAGGATAATTCTTCAAATAATTACATGTGGCGAAAAAATTGATAGTGGCAAATTTAAATTATATACGTCGGACACTGCGAAACTGTTCGTACAAAATTAAAATTGGTTTTATATGCCTGTTACTGTGCACAAAGTACTAATGCATGGTAAGGATATAATGGATGCCGCCGTATTATCAATAGGAATGCTTTCAGAGGAAGCCGAGGAAGCCAGAAACAAAGACTACAGGAAGTATCGATTGATGTTTTCGAGAAAGTGTGATCGAATTTCCACAAATACTGATGTCTTCAACAGACTTCTTATAACTTCGGATCCTTACATAAGTAGTTTCAGGCGTCATTCGAACAAAATTTCCATAGAACTAGATCCCATTATTAAAGATATGGTGCTTGCATAATATTACAAATAAAAACTAACACAATTTTTCGCCTGTTACATATTCAATTAAAACATTGCATATTATATTGGATTTTTATCAAGGAAAAGGTATAAATAACGTCACTTTGCGTTTAAGTTTAATTTTTTTTCATCAGGAGAACTCAATTAAGAAGTGTCCCGAATTTCAAGTCCCTAGGTCCAAAAATAAAAATTTTGGCAATTGCAGTTATATGAGAGGTGGGTGTGGCAGTGGGCGGTTTTCCAAGATTTTTTCAAAATTTCTTAATTTAGTCCAGAGAAGTGTTTCTGCAAAGTTTCATTTTTGTACGACCACTCCTTCTATTTTTTTCCAAGAAATGTATGGAGCGGTGCCACTGTGCGACGTACAGCACCTCTTCATCGATTTCAAAATAGCTTTTGACAGCACGAAAAGCAGCTGCCCTTATGCCGCTATGTCTGAATATGGTATCCCATAAAAACTAATACGGCTGTGTAAACTGACGTAGAGCAATACCGAAAGCTCCGTCAGGATCGAAAAGAACCTCTCCGACTAGTTCAATACCAAACAAGGTTTCAGACAAGGTGAATCCCTACGCGACTTCTTTAATCTGCTACTGGAGAAAATAATTCGAGCTGCAGAACTTAATCGAGCAGTTACCATCTTCTACAAGAGTGAACAGCTGCTGGCATACGCCGATAATATTGATATCATTAGCCTTAATAACCGCGCCATTAGTTCTGCTTTCTCCAGACTGGATAAGAAAGCGAAGCAAATGGGTCTGGCAGTGAACGAGGGCAAGACGAAATATCTCCTGTCATAAAACAAACCATCATCGCAATCGCGACTTGTCTCCCGCGTTAAGTTTGACAGTTATAACTTCGAAGCCGTAGATAATTTCGACTATCTTGGAACCCGCAGTAACATCAACAACAACGTCAGCCTCGAAATCTAACGGAGAATTATTCTTGCAAATAGGAGCTACTTCAGATTGAGTAGACAATTAAGAAGTAGAGTCCTCTCTCGGCGAATAAAGAACAAACTCTACAAGTCACTCATCATCCCGTCCTGCTATATGATGAGATGTCTGATGAGTCGGATTTACGAGCTTTCGAGGGAAAGGTATGCGGATGATTTATGTTCCTTTGCGCATTGGCAATAACAAGTACCGCAGTGGAAGGTGCGATGAGCTGTACGAGTTATACGAGTACGACATCATTGACATAGTTCAGTGAATTAAAAGACAGCGGCTACGCAGGCTAGGTCACGTCATCCGAACGGCTTAAAAGTAGAACGAGTATTCGATGCAGTACCCGCCGGGGGAAGCAGAGGAAGAGGAAGACCTCCACTGCGTTGGAAAGACCAGGTGGAGAAGGAACTGGCTTTGCTAGCAGTCTCCACTTGGCGCACATCGCGAAAAGAAGAAACGAATGGCGCGCTGTTGTTAACTCGGCTATAACCGGTATAAGCGGTGTCAACGCCAATAAAGACAAAGAATGACTCTGCTAACTCCAAGTTACTCCGATAAGATGCGAGTGGAAACTCTTAGATTTGACCGAATTGACGATGCAGCTGATGGGATTGTTTCTTGAACACGAACATACAGATACGGAACATACTTGATGGTACGATCTTCTTACGATACTTTGAGATTCCACAAACATATTTACCAATCTGATAACGATCCAAATACTCGGGGGAGTACCGCCAAAGTCCCGTCTGAATGCTCTTTGAACGGAAATGACGAACTGAAAAGCATGGTACCGTTGTACAAACCCTCTTATCGGTATTTGTAGCAGGATTCGTATGCCTCTCTGTATATAGGAAACTATTTGGAAGTAGGGGTATTATTGACCGGATTTTATTGATTTTTGGCATTACTATATATTTTTAACAGAAAACAGTTAAAAAGGCTAAGTTCGGGTGTAACCGAACATTTTGTACCCTTGAAACTGGCCAGTATCAAAGCCAGTGAAATAGCTTCAGAGGCAAAACTTTGTAAATTATATGAAGTCTAAGGCAGGTTGTCGCCGGATTTTTGCGAATTTAGTCAAAGTATAAGATTGCTTTTGAAAGGAAATGAACTCTTCAGCCTTCTTCTAAGTAATATAACTACTCAAATTTTGCTAGTTATACAGTTTAACTAGTTTGACATACAAAAATTAAGAGCATAACCTGTTTTTGTGTTGTGTGTTCGCAACTAGTTATACTAACGTTAGTTTAAACAAAGTTATACGTATATTTCATTGTAGAGATTTTCGATGTGGAAAGTCTAACATTAATACATATCTATTTCTTGGCACAACGGCTGTTAAGAAGTTATAAGACCGTAGGCAACAAACGTATTTTAAACGGGAATAATGTTATTAAAGTTCATTGCTTTTCATGGCGTTAACACATTGCAAACCACTTCAACGAAGCTGCGTCTACACTTTTAATTGTATTGAGGCGCTGAGTTGTGGGTTACCTTTGAGGACGTTAAACTTGGTGAGCGGAAAGGTGTGCATTCATTGTAACGGGAAACTTTCATCTACCGGTATTTTGCACAGTGTGCAGAGTCTATAAAAATGTTCATCATAAAACATATTTGTTTTTTTTCCCACCTAACGTTTACTTATAACCCTTTTATATAATCGAAGTAAATATGTGGTAATTTTTTTACGATTACAAAGCTGGTTAAGAAATTCGAGATATATATATTGAAATCAGACAAAAAAAAATTAAGAAATAAAACCTTCCATTTCTCATAAATTTTAAATTTTATATTACTCAAACTCGCTGAAAGCGTTAGAAATCAAAATTAATTCAGAAATTGGTCAAGTGGACTGCACCATTTTTACGTGAAATGTCCCAGTCCCTAATTTAAGTAAAGTTTGTTGCATAACATTCATCTTTTAGCTTTTCAAAAAAAATATTTATAAAACTGAGTCGATTAAAAAGTATATTAAAACCAAAGTCCTGACAGTTGGCAACTTTCTTTCAAAACTGCGTGAAACAGTTTCTGCATTCCATATACTATAGGTACCTATAACGTATCTACGTACACTATATTTACATAGCGTAACACAACATAATGTTACTTAACATAAAATCAAGTAATACAACATACTATAATATACTACAACAAGTAAGGAAGGGCTAAGTTCGGGTGTCACCGAACATTTTATACTCTCGCATGATAAAGTGATAATCGAGCTTTCATTATACGTCATTTACATATTTTTCAAAAACCGTATTTGTGTAAAGTTTTATTCCGCTATCATCATTGGTTCCTAATGTATATACTCGTATTATACAGAAAAGGCATCAGATGGAATTCAAAATAGCGTTATATTGGAAGAAGGGCGTGGTTGTGAACCGATTTCACCTATATTTCGTACATGTCATCAGGGTGTTAAGAAAACTATTATTATACAAAGGGTCGAATTTCAATTGAAATCGTTATACATCGTTTGAGCGAAACTATCCAAAGAAAGAGGCTGGATTTAGGGGCAGACAACTCTTGGTTTTCGCATCATGATAATGCACTGTATTTTAAACCAATACCGTGCCGCAGCCACCGTACTCGCCTGATTTAGCTTGCTGTGACTTCTGGCAATCAGCAAACGCATACGACCGCTTTCGGAAATTTATTTAATCACTTTTTCTAGGATTGGAAAATACATTAGCACATGTTTTTTAGGGCCAAGGGGGATTAGTTTACGAGGGAATAAATTAAGAACTTCAGAATGATTTACAAAGTCTTACTATTTTTTGCTCGTATATGGGTAATTCCATCGAAAAATTTTATTCAAAATTTTTTTTCGTTGGAAACATTTTTTTTGTTCTTTCAAGCAAAATATTGAACACGTTTTATTTATTACCACTTAATATGCAAACTTATACATTTTAAAAGTTTCAACGCTCGAATAAAACACCATTAAACATACATACATATTGTTGCATATACGAAGGAAAGTATTTCAGTATAAAAGTAATTACTCGGGCTAATATGAAAGATTTTCTAGCTTTGCAGTGGGATAAACCACGAACTAATTTGACTTTTTTTAAGAAAAGGATAATCTTTATAAACAACTAATTTTTTGTTGAATTTGGGCTTCGGAGACTCATTTCGAACTTTGACTCTAGTTTTTGCTCCTAGCGTGCGGCATCAAATTAATGAGAAGTTTTCAATGGTCCATTGTCAAAACTGAATAGAGATTGTTCCAAATTGAAAAAAAAAAAAAAATAGTTTCTGAAAATATACCTTCTGTTTATAAAAAAAAACGAAAAATTCAACATATTCCTACCACAATGGAAAATTGAGAAAACACATAGCTAACATTAGGCTGCCAAGTTATATTTATAATGAAATAATTTTCTTCGTATACGCAAATGTTGAAAAGTTTTTTTTCAAAAATCAAAATTTGTAATATTCATATAAAATACGTGCAACTTTTCCTGGATAAACTCCATAATTGACCCTAATTAAATATCATATTGCCAGTGTTTATCCCGAAACCACAGGAAAATTGAATTCGTGCTTCAATTAATTCTAATTTGCTTACATTTATTAATAATTATAATTATTATATATTGTGACAAAAAGCCGGCAATTGTAAGGAAAACGCAAAACATTTAATTATTCACCGGTATTTATTCTGTTGCCTTCAAAGTGCCAACGAAGTGCCTTCATTCATCCTTTTCCAGTCCTCGAAACACTTTTTGGGATGGCCTTCAGCTCCTTGAGCGAGTTTTGTTTTATTTCGACTTTGTTTTCGATCCAAAGAGCGGCAATTTCAGTTTGGAGAACATGCTACACTGGTTGATCGATGGTATTCATTGCGTTTTCGGCTTTAAATTCGGTCAGAATCTAGGCTCGATGCAAAAAAAAATTAGCTTTATCGGGACGGGTCGAGCATTAACGCGTTTCATATCCAAAATACCCACCATCTTTTTAAGCTTTGCCTTTCGATTTTCAAACACCGTTTTCTTCTCTTTATTAATATTTTCATCAGTTGAAGAGGTAGAAGGTCGTCCCGACCGAGGCATATGTGCAACGATTTCTCCGACCGTTTTTGAAAGCTTTTAACACTCTTACGCTCATAAGCCTTTTCCAACTCTCACAATGATTCCACACATTAAATTTGGTTATAAATACAAAATTTGAGACAAATTTATTGTTCGATATTTTTATTCATTGTAAAAAACTTAAGGCACTACTAAGGTTTACCGACTTAAGCAACTGCTGCAAACAACCTGGGTAACAGATCACGCTCATATTTAGCATAGTAATTAAGGATAGTCCTGCCAACTTAGCATAACATATATTTCTTTTTAAATATCACTTACCCGGGGAATTTAATTACAATTTCCTTGTCCTTTTTTCCCAAGTAATTTGAATTACAATGACTAATAATTCTCAATATAAAATTACAGATAGATAAATTTCTGACAATGACGGTAAAATTAATTAGCAATATGCGCTCGAAAACCCTTAAAGAAAATATTTATAATTGGGTAAAAATGGTAAGTTCTGCATTAATTTTTATACCATGAACAGAGTACATATACTAAGTTTGCTTCACAGCTAGTAACATTTAGAAGAAACCGCCCGAGACCCTATTAAAAGTACATATAAATTATCTCTATGACCAGCAGAGTCGATTTAGCCATATCCGTTTGTCTGTCTGTATGTACACCTTTAGCCCCTTAGCTTTCGAGATAACGCTTAAAATTTTATAAATGTTCTTTGCTCCACAATAAACTGCTTACTTGTCGAAATCAATGATATCGGACGACAACATTTTATATCCGACATAAAAACTGAACGATCAAAATTATATTTTGATATGAAAACTTTTTATTTGACGAAATATCTTGTATAATACAGCTGCCATACACTTCGAACGATTAAAATCAAGTTCTTATATGGAAACTTTTGATTCGTGAAGGATATTATTGCTTCGGGGAAACCGCAGTTAACAATTTTTCAACTTTAGTTGGATATTCGCTCTATATGAGCTGTGCATTTTCAATTGATTTTAGGATCAAACAACTTTTGAACTGAGTGATTAGGGAATGACATGGAACATTGGAAGTTTTTTGTTTTTACCGACCGTCACTGGAATAAAACTTTATACTTGAAATTGGCAACCAAAGCGAATTCGATCTTAAGTCCTGCAGTACTTGATGTGGGACTACAAATCACTAATCACTAAGCCCGTTAGTCGCAATAGATAAAATATGTCACCTGAACACATATATTTCCAGTGCCAAACAAAAACAAAACAAAAGCATTATTGAACAATGTATTTGATTATCATATAATAGTCCTCGTTAGAGCATTACTCTTTGAATTGGAGATGTAAAAGATAAGCAAAACAAGCAGAAAACCCATACATTTCTGGAGATGCATAAAAAAACTTTGAAAAAAATTAAAAATTGTAAAAAATATTAATGCATTTACAACAAAAATAAAATATTAAGTCCAAATTTTAATAAATTTAACCTAATTGGCTAATTAAGGGATGGTTTTACGGGTTTCAAAAAATCATTTCTTTTTTTATTGTTTTATTAAATTCTAAAACAGTTGTAGAATATTCTCCTAAATTTTTAAGTTGATCCGAGTAATTGTTTCAGAGAAACAGCTTTGAGAACTTGTACGCTCGAGGCTAGCCAGGCTAGGTACACCGTCTTTAAACGCGATTTTCTCGAAACTATATTTTTGAAGTCGGTTTGCAAGATTTCTTGAGAACTATTTAACCGATCTTCATGAAATTGTACTCAGGTCTTTGAGATACAGTTCTTAAAGACTTAGACGAAGGATTTGTTTTACAACTATTTGAAAAAAAGTTGTTAAATTTTCACTGAAATTTTAATTCTTTTTTTAAATGTCTGTCAAAAATCCAATTTTCAGTTTTTCTCCTTTGCTCAAGCTCTAAGTAAAGTTTTAACTAAAACACGCATTTTATATGATCTTGTAAGCAGTTATTTTATCAAGGCGGGCACATATTTTTTCCGGGAAGTCACCTGAAATGGCCTCGCAATGACCGATTTTAAGATATTTTTTTTCAAAGCTTCTTTACTAATAGTGTATGTTTGTAGCAATATTCTAATAAAATATTTAATTTTTTATATGAAAAAAAAATTTTTGAAAAAGAGTTTTTTTACCCGAGGAAACCCATGTAACCCTTTGATAGCGTTATTTTTCGAAATGGAACTTTGATAAGATAAGAAAAACTGGCCGGTGGAGAAAAAACTTTCTGCATATGCATAAGAATAACTTTTTAAATTAGAAAAAATCATGTAAAAATGCTTTTATAAGATAAACTAAAATCGAAAACTTTTAATAAACTTTACCTAGTTTGCTAATTAATTTTTTTCCACTTCTAGGCACTCACAATTTTCACCAAACATGTGTCGAGCATTAGCACACTGTGCGTCGGTATCGCAGCAGTCGTCGCGCTTAATAAACTTTATTGCTGTTTCACTTTTTATGAGTGTTTACTGCACACTTCGTCGCCTTGCCGTGATTTTCACTATTTATTTATTTCCTTTACTTTCTACACACACACTGTCAGCGCACTTTGTTGTTATTGTTTGCACCGCCGTATTGTTTTAGCGTTTATTATTACTTTTATTTATTTTTTGTTGCCTTGCAACGGTGGCGCCTTCACTTTGTTTATGTGTGAGTATATGTGTGTGTGATTTACATGCACTTCCGTTGCCGGTTTTTTAACTGCTTGCCATTTAATGCACAAACAACAAATACCGTAAGCCGATGCTCATAAAAGCTAGACAAGCGCGCACGAAAGGCAAGCACTCCAAATGTCAGGGCTAATTGCTAGCTAACAGTCGTTGCGTGGCACGTCGCACAGGTGCTAACTTCAATGCGCATGTAAAAGTGTATGTCTCACTGCTTTTATGGAAGGAAATCAACGATATCCAAGCGCCCAAGTTTATGCTATAACCAATGATGTTGTTGTTGTTATTGTCACAATATTATTTGTTAGCACTTCTTGTTATAATTGTGGTTTGCTTAAACGTTACCTAACGCGTGTAATTTTTTTTTTCTAGTTCCTTTTTGGAAACACAGTGCCTGTGCAATTGCGCTAAATTATATCTGGCAGTCTGAATTTCGTTTAGGCAGCCGCCAGGCAATTTGAAAAGCCAGCACACGATTGATTGCCGCGTCGCCGTGCAAAGGTCAGCAACGCCAGCAATTACCGTTTATTAATTTTGAGTAGTATGTCATTTGAGGTCGTTACCATTAAGGCTGGAAATCCATTTACCGGCCGCTCAAATATTATGACTGCCGGCAGCTTTGTATTAAATGCTTTATTCACTCATTTTATTTACGCCGTCTCTCCATGGTCTATGTGCTATGCCACGTGTTAATTGTTTTTGTTGTTGTTATTGCTTGAACGGTCGGTGTAATAAATTTTGATGTGCTGTCACCAAATTTAATTCAATGAAAAATGACACACTGCGTTGGGTGCGCGCCGAAATCGCGTGATTTGTTTCCGTCTGCCAACGAAAAATTCGTCAAGTTAATGAGTTCCTATATCCCGCGGTATTTAGCAAATCGACTGCCATAACACCAGGTTATGTGTGCTTGTTTGATTAATCGAAGAATAGCGTACTTCTTGACGAGCTACGAAATTTAGTAAATTATTTTTTTTTTTCACTTGCGTCAGTAGTTTCAAATTAAATAATATATTTTCACACTATATCCTTAAAAACAAATCGTTTTTCATTTACACTACACTCACACAGCATGCGAGCTTAGAAAATATGCTTTGCCGCCGAAAGCGTCCGCACACGTTCGCTTTTCAAACGTAACTGCCACTTGTTATCCTTTCGTGTCGGCTCGTCTGCCATGCTACGCACTGATTCGTTTGACAACGCCAGCGCTTATCCCCAACTACAATCGCATTGCTGTCGTTGCTGTCATTGCCGTGCTGAGGGACGAACACTAGCACACAGCTCCTGCTGCTCTGTTGGTGCTGTTGCTGCGATAGCTTTTGCTGCTGCTGCTGCTTCTCCTGTGCCTTTACTGTTGCTTTAACGTTTATCACCGTCAGTATTGTTCATTGTCGGCGTGCCCGTCGTGGTAATCATCGTCTTTGTGTGTTTTTAAGCATATTATTATTTACTTGTTGTTATTCCAGACGTTGTCTTTGGTTGGCTGTTAGCGTTAGTGCAGGTTTCGTATCTTCGGCTATTACCTTCGGCTGAGTAAATTCACCACACTTACACTCTTCGCTTTTAGTTTCAATTTCTCTCACGCTCAGTGGAAGTCACTATCAATTGTGCGTGATTCGTGGAATACTCTTGCTGAGATTCATTAGAAACACGTGCTCGCCATAAAAACTATAAAAACTCGGTGTGTGGGAGTTTATTGATACCTATTTATATGAATTTATGTATGACCCCTGGTAGAATCATGTTGCATATGATAACTTTGTTAGCATAACGCTTGTCTGTTGCATCATATATATAGACCTGTGGAGACAATATTTATGTGAAGCTTTATTCCGACTTAAATACTTATATTTACAGTATGAAAATAAACCTCACAAGACACCATTTGCTTACTGGCTACAGCATTTGTCACAAGGCTCCGTACTAGGTGCATTCTTATGAAAAGTGATGTAGGATGCGGTGTTACGACATTGCCGTAACGATCGTAGCTAAAGCACTTTTTCAAATGCAGAATACTTATATGCAATGAGCCCGTAAGGAAAATTAAAGACTGGCTTATGAAAACTAAGCTGCAGCTTGCCGGTGAAAAAACAGAGGCAGTGCAGGCACGAGCAGAAAAAGGCTAGAAACGGTCACCCTGAACAGTGATGGCCATAACGTTGTAACTCAACATTCATTGAGCTACCTTGGCATTATGATCCAGACGAGGCTCAATTTCAAAGCACACATTGAAAAAGCCTGTGGTAAGGGGGCTTCAGTGACTGTCGAGAATCATGGCAAATATTGGTGACCAAAATCAAAGTTGGAGAGCTCTGCTAGCTAAAGTTAGCCAGTCAATGCTTATGTACGCAGCTCCGATATGGGGGACATCCCTGCCTCAAATACATTTGTCAATAAGACAAAGGCCTTATCCAGCTTATGTGCCCTTAGAGTTGCTTGTAAGTTTAGAACCTTTCGCACGAATCGATTGCTATCATATCTGGTCTTATGCCACCGCATATAATGGCTTCTGAGTTAAGTAGAATATATTGTAAATCAAAAGCAATGAATTGGCGCTTGTCGACGAACGCAAACAGGAGAGAAAGACAAGTCTCGATGAGTGGCAAAAGAAATGAGATGCGGTCGATAAAGGAAATGTAACTGCCCGGACAGACAACACGGTGAGACAGACTTCTATTTTACGCAATGCATTAATTGGTTTTGCGTGAAAATCAAGTACTTTTTCTCAGTCGGTATAAAATTTGATAATGTATTAGAATACATGATATGGCCGAAATCATATATTACTTAAAGAGTTAGACTCCTTCAGAGCCATAAATATTAGATATTGATCATAATTATCTAGTCTAGAGATGTCTATCAAACTTATTGAATCCCTCAAAACATCTTTATATTTGAACCACCAAGGTGATTCTACCAAATTTTTTTTACTATAAACTATTAATCGAAAATAGAGATGCTATTTGGGCTGGTTGTTATAGAATCACATATAAAACTTTGGCAAACAAATTTTCCGATACTAAGTGTTTCAGACTAGAATAGGGAAAAGCCATTGGAAGCTAATTCTAAAATGGACCCTGATACCTTCAAATTCGCGAAAGTCTTCGAAATCCAATATAAGATGAGATCAGCTCAAGGGTCATACTTCTTTTGATTACCAAGAAGGTTTGGGGTTAGCTAATGAAATAAAGTCACACATATCGTTTATTGACCTAATCTCACGAGGAGAGTCCAATTCACATAATAATCTCTTACTTTATAATACTTAGTTGCCCGAGACAATGAAGTCAGTTTTACGACAAACTCCGCCCGAACCCAATTTCCGCAGTCAAAGAAACTTGAACATAGCAAAACTCCACGTTGATTGATCTCCTTACGAATAGAGTCCAAAATCACACAAAACTGCTTTTGCTTCACAGTATAATATGTAAATGGCCTGAAGTCATTTCGATGACAAGCTGCGCCGAAAGCTAAGTAGAAATTATTGCAGCCAAAGATTATAAAGCGACTAAAACCACACAAAACTCAAACTGCTGTTCACGCTTTAAACTCTTGTCATGCCCTATAGGAACTACAACGCCAGGTCTGCATGAAATCTATCAATTTGGTGGACTTTTATGTATTCATCATGTTTTGGATCACAGTCTTCTTTGCAGTACCATCACTTTATTTGGCCAAATCTAGGGATTTATTGAAATTTAGTCAGTACTTTCTTCAATTATGACATCTTACCAGATTAGTCTTAGATCTGCTAGTTCACTTGAGTGATTGAAAGTAATGAGTCCAAGATGTTTCAACTTTAATTTTGTGTAAACCGCATAACCCAATAAAAATTGCCAACATGACTCAACCTCAGACAACTTCGACAAATGGTCTTATATACAGTTTTATAAAGACATTAATATGTGCTCACCACTCTTCTAAAAAATTCACTATAAATTAACAGCTAAGTACACAACTTTACACATATTATTTGAACGTCTGTCCACCGGCGCAAAGCAAGAAGCTGCGAAAAGACGTGCTGCAATTGAAACTCATTTGGTTAGACAAATGAAAGCAAAAGAGCAAACGTTTGTTTATTTTTGTCTTGGCGTCTATTACACATATCCTTTCATAGTCTCACTCACTCACTGGCCATTCAATTTTAAAGCAAACAAACACTTATGTTAATTTTTGCTCTATATTTTTAAGTTTGTAAGCATACATTTGCATTATTTTGAGAAATGACTTCGTGTGCTGACCATTTTATTTCCAACACCTACGTATACGTGAGCGTGTGTGTGTGTGCTCTTGAAGCATGCAAACACATTTTATAAGCATATTTGCCCAGCAGAAAATATTTTTCAAGTTCTCCGCAAATACACTCACGAGCAGGCAGCTATCTAAATTTTTCTATTCCCGTCATTCATCCAACGAAATTCATATGTGTCCGCACATATCCAAATAACAGCGTGTGTAATGCCTGAATCTGACCACTCAACGTCAATTGCAGAAAGAAGAAGTTTGCTAGGAAATGCAGAATACTAATATTTCTGTTTGGTAAAGCGTATTGTGTGGAAGTAACGAACAGAGAAGCCGGCAATATTACTGATGTCTTTTAGTGTTCTTAGCACGTTTTAAAAATGTGCACAGATGGGTGGAAAAGAGCTGCAGACGAAAGATCAGGCAGTTTTAGAGGAGTTTATAACCTGACCTGTTTTAATTGCATATAATTATTATGAGTTATTTTGAAAAAAGGCGACTTCTATTCGATACTGATGAAGGCACAAGATCTACTCTATTTCGAGTAGAGCATCACAAGGTTCTCTTCTAAGCCCCCTTCTATGGAACCTAATGCATGATTAGGTGCTAAGGAGACACCCACCGAAAGCCGACTTTATTGTGATGAGCGGTATGCGCCAATGGTTCTCCTCAATGAGTTTAGAACTGGCTGAGCAAAAGACGGAAATCTTGCTCATAAGTACTAGAAAAGTAGAGGAAAATATATCTCTCAACATAGGGTAGTGTGAGATTCATGCACAGCCACAACTAAAGTATCTAGGAGTAATAATAGACTCAAGGCTCAAGTCTAAGGAGCACCTGAATAACACTGCCGGAAGAGTGAAGAAAAAGTAATAGCTCTTATGATGCCCATTGACATCCAGGGGATGAATGCAAGATTCGTAAGTTATCAGAGCTGTCTATAGGAGCCCAAAGAGAAGAAAGAGTCAAAAACAGTAACAGTAACAGTATTGCAGCAGCGAAGGCAAACCTCACTTAAAGGACGGTGGAACTACAGACTGATACCGGTCATCCACTCGTGGATCGCTAGACGACATGGGGACTTAGACTTCCACTTGACCCAAATACTAAATGGTCAAGCATGCTTTAGAAGCTACCTGTACAGATTCCAGCACGACATTAGTCTAAATTGTCCGACGTGTTCAGAGTGCTTTCAGGACTCTGAGCATAACATGTTTATTGCATTCGCTTTCTAAATACAAGGGAACAACTTAAAACTACACTCGGTGATAGTTTTACGGTGGAAAATTTGAGGATACTTATGTATCAGTATACTGAGAATTGGAAAGCTGTCAGCACAGCGGCAGCCTGAAGCATGAAAAACCTGAAACATATATAGCTGAGTAGGCGTCCGTCAGTCTGTGCCATAGAGAGGCCTTAAATGCCTTATCACTCTCAGGAAGTAATACTTAATCAGGTGGTTTCATGAAAGAGTTTGGAGGTGGGAATAGGTTAGGTTTGGGGGATTAAAGTGCCGCACTCCGGCTTTTGGTTAAAACAAACATTAAAAAAAAATTAAATAAAAAAATAATTTAAAAAAAAAAATTATAAATAAAAAAAAATAAAATAAAAAGGGTAAAAAAAATTAATAAAATATATATATATATAAGTGGAAATCAAACTTGCAACAAATAAATGTGCGTCACTGTAAGTCTCCGCTGCCACAAAGTATTTGCATTTGATTTTGGAACTTTTCATTCTCATTCCATTTCGTATTATAAATGTATTTTTGATTCGGTTGCCAAAGTGTCCAGCAGTCGGCAGTCATCAGTGCGACACACACACACACACACAAAACGACAACAACAACAATAACAACTGACCATATATGGATATTGCAACATACCACTGTGGCATTTGAGCACAACTATTTTATGCGGTCAACTCGGCTAACCAGCTAACGGCCTGCCAACGTTGGCGACCGCAACTGCAACATTGCAACTTCGCCAGTGCACGCTAACTCAATTTTTGTGATTTTCTGATTTGTGATTTTGCGTGCATATGCACCTTCATACACACACATATACATATGTATATATGCACTATATATGTATGTATGTGCTGGTGGGTAAAATGTACACCAGTGCTACGTATGGCCTTTTTGTGCACCATTCTACACACACGCCCGTCTCGCTGTCAATTGCCAACTGTTTTCCGCATAGTCGTACAGTTATTCGGTCATTTGTTATGTGCAATATGATGCATGCCACATGCACCTACTAGCTTTAGTCCGGTACCATATTAGCCTGCATGTTACGCTTCTATGCCCGCCCTCGGGTCGCCTTTACGACTCTCACGGGCGGTTGTGTGTTCAATGTGCCACGCACATGGCCAGCGCGATTCGTTTGCGGTCGCCGATGTCCGTATGAGCCGTCCACCCGGACTTGATGACTTTTGAAGTGTGTTTGATTTGTTGCAAAATGTGCTGTGAACGTTTCTGTGCTGTTGTTTTTGTTTTTGTTGTTTTTTGCTGTTTGTGTGTTGCGCGTGTAACGGCATTCGGCGTGCCAAGCAGTCAGTTGGATTGCTTTGCACGCTGACCACTATTTTGCTCTCCATATCCGGTCAGCCGTGTAACCGCTGCAATTCCGCTCGCCCCAATTCCCCCGCTCGCTGTGCGTTGCCTCAACCGTGTGAGCGGTCCGGTCTCTATAACGTAATTTAGTGGCCATTTTGTTAAATTAAATTTCAATTCCTGCACACAATTGCCAATTTTTTGATTGAGTTTGTGTTAAACGATTTTTGAAGGACGCGCACGAGCACTAAAATAAACACAAATACATATGTACATGTAAGAGCATGCCGTAGAGCGGTTTTATTTAGTTGGGCGCACGCTAAAATCAATCAAAACGGGAAACCCAATACCTTCCCAACATGTGAGCGTGTGCCACCGCGCACAGTCAAATGCAATTTCGTACTAATATGTTTACATACATACATACATATTTGCACATATGTGTGCTGCATGGCAAATCAATTGCACTCAAATGCAACGAAGCACAGAAATTTGTATGTTTTAATTTTCGTTGATTTAATTAAAATTTTTAGTATATTTTTGTCTGCTAAATTGTTGTTGGTGTAGCGGCGGAATTTGCATCTGGCACATTTCACACATTCGGATGACCGCTGTTTTGGATACAAACCGAGTGCGTTCATGTGTGCTGGCACCTTTAACCTCTCCTGCATAGCATTTGATATGTCGTGGCAGCTTTTAAATTAATATCTTTAGTCGGTGGCACGATTTGGCTCCTAGGCAAATGGGCTTTGATAATGAGTTTTCTTTGTGGTTTCATTGAGCAAAAGCAATAATAATTGCCACCAAAAAATTTTTGGTCGAA
This sequence comes from Bactrocera tryoni, assembly GCF_016617805.1. Lineage (NCBI taxonomy): Eukaryota > Metazoa > Arthropoda > Insecta > Diptera > Tephritidae > Bactrocera > Bactrocera tryoni. The sequence continues at coordinate 57,804,076 of NC_052502.1, read as the reverse complement.
CAGTTGCATTTGCATTTGTGGCAGTTGCAAAATTAAATTTAAATCAAATTATTTTTTAATGTATATTTAACGGTTGATCCAAAAGAAATACTTTTTTCAATAGCCTGTTTTGACAGATCACGTGAGTCGTGTCAAGCTGTCATGTTATTTTGTTCTGTGTTTTTTGGCATTGCATCAAGGAAAAACTTACGCTTGAACAACTTTACATTACGGTCAATTTTATTAGGAAAATTCACGTTCTGTAAAAAATGTGTTTCGCGCCCTTCGCTCAACTTATGGTTGACATAATCGGCCTACTGAGTGTACTATTCGCAACACCATCACCCATCTTGAGATTCAGCATTCACTACTGGATAATATTCGACTGAATAAACCACGTCCAGCTCGCAGTGAAGAAAATATAGCAACCTTCGCTGAGAGTGTACACGAAGACCGTGCAGGTTCGATTCGGTGCCGCCTGCAGCACCCTGGACGGATGTATGGAACGATTTAGAGCATTTTTCGTCGAGATATTAATTTGAAAGCGTACAAAATTCAGCTTGTGCAAGAACTGAAGCCGCTCGACCTACCCAAACGGCATAACTTCGCTCTATCGGCTTTTGAAACGTTGTAAGATGATCCGAGGTTTTCGAGCCAAATTTTGTATGCAAAAGAACCTAACTTCCCGCATTTGGGACAAAGAGCAACTTTAAAATATTCAAAAGGTGCCATTTCATTCCTAAAAACAACGATTTGGTAAGGTTTGTGCGATGGTAGAATCATCAATCCATATTTCTTAAAAAATGACGAGAATGAACCGCCACCAGGATCACGTGACATCACAACATTCGATTTTTTCCAGTGGAGATATATACATAAAGTCTAAAGTCTATGAAGATAATCGCTCTTCGATGCAGGCTTTTGAGCAAAATATCATGCCTGTTATTCGACAGTTACCAGTCGAAATACTGGAACGAGTCTTCGAAAATTGGACTCAACAGACGGAACATATGAGACGTGGCCACGACCAACATTTGAAAAAGATAGTCTTCAAAAAATAAATCGAATGATAATAAACATTCCGTATTAAATGTCTGTGTTTTTTATTTAAAACAGTAGGGAACCTCAAAATGTATCACCTTTTATAATACGTACAAAGTAGATAATATAAGATAAAAAGAAAGAAAAAATAAGTTCGATTGCATCGAAACTATAAAATCTATCACAAATATAAAGCATTCCATTAAAACCTTGACTTTTGATCATATAGTTTTTATTTTTGTCTGATGAACAGTTTTCCAAACAAGGACAAAAAAACAAGAAGGATTTTTATTGATTAGATATTGGTATCATAGTCAAACAAAAGCCGGGCAATAGGAAAGAAAGCGACTAGTTGATTCCACCTCGATTCCCGCTAAATACTTTGGAAAGAGCGTACAACAAAATATTTGATCGCACCGCGTGCATACCGATTGAATAAGAATTCCTACAATAGGGGCGAGATTGACTTTGCTAAGTGCAAGTCGTTCAGAGGATGTCTTACGGTTTACTTTGGACCAGAAGGATCTCGCAGTCAGCCAAGTTCTGATTGTTGAATAGCGCCTGAAGATCGGACAACCGACTTGCAACCAACTTGATTAAATTGCAATCCATAGCAAGTTGATCAACTTTGCAGTTTCCAGGGGTTTTGTTTAATTGGGACGGGAATTATGAGCGACTTATAGAGTTTAGCTTTTGTTCGTCGAGAAAGGACTTTACTTTTCAATTGCCTACTCAGTCCGAAGTAGCACCTGTTGGCAAGAGCAATCTTGCGTTGGATTTCCAGGCTGACATTGTTGGTGGTGTTTACCCTGGTTCCAAGATAGACGAAACTATCTACAACTACAAAGTTATGACTGTCAACAGTGACGTGAGAGCCAAGTCGCGAGTGCGACGACTGTTTGTTTGATGACAGGAGATTTTTCGTTTTGCCCTCGTTCACTGCCAGACCCATTTTCTGTACTTCCTTGTCCAGCCTGGAGAAAGCAGAACTAACGGCGCGGGTGTTGAGGCCGATGATATCAATATCTTCGGCATACGCCAGCAGCTGTACACTCTTATAGAAGATGGTACCTTCTATATTTAGTTCTGCAGCTCGAACTATTTTCTCCAGAAGCAGAAGAAGAAGTCGCACGATAGGGAGTCGCCTTGTCTGAAACCTCGTTTGGTATCGAACGGCTCGGAGAGGTCCTTCCCGAACCTGACGGAGCTTTTCGTGTTGCTCAACGTCAGTTTACAGCCGTATTAGTTTTGCGGGGATACCAAATTCACACATCGCGGCATAAAGGCAGCTCCTTTTCGTGCTGTTGAAAGCAGCTTTGAAATCGACGAAGAGATGGTGTGTGTCGATCCTTCTTTCACGGGTCTTTTCCAAGATTTGGCGCATGGTGAATATCTGGTCGGTTGTTGATTTTCCAGGTCTGAAGCCACACTGATAAGGTCCAATCAGTTTGTTGATGGTGGGCTTTAATCTTTCGCACAATACGCTAGATAGAACCTTATATGCGATGTTGAGGAGGCTAATCCCACGGTAGTTGGCGCAGATTGTGGGGTCTCCTTTTTTATGTATTGGGCATGGCACACTTAAATTCCAATCGTTGGGCATGCTTTCGTCCGACCATATTTTACAAAGAAGCTGATGCATGCTCCTTATCAGTTTTTCGCCGCCGTATTTGAATAGCTCGGCCGGCAATCCATGGGCCCCCGCCGCTTTGTTGTTCTTCAGGCGGGTAATTGCTATTCGAACTTCTTCATGGTCGGGCAATGGAACGTCTGCTCCATCGTCATCGATTGGGGAATCGGGTTCGCCTTCTCCTGGCGTTGTGCATTCGCTGCCATTCAGCAGGCTGGAGAAGTGTTCCCTCCATAATTTAAGTATGCTCTGGGCATCGGTCACTAGATCACATTTGGAGGGTCTACAAGAGGGTTACGATTAATCGGCTTAATAACTTATATAATGATTATATATCTTCACGAAAACAGCTTTGCCGGCTACGTTGATATATCTTAATGAAATTAATTGTTTTAAGCACAATTTGGTTTTGTCTCGAAATGTTTAAAATCAGTTTTCTAAAGTATCTAGCCTATTGATGGATCTTTACTAATATTTACAGCCCACAAATACCCTAATTCTTTCAATTCTTGTGATTTCCTTTGACTGAATTTTCTCCTACACTATAAGTATTCATTTAAGGTATCCTCAGGTCTAAGCCCATACTGATGGTATTATACAAGTTTGTTAGACAGGAACCTCTAATAAACTTATGGGATACTATCAGCATGGTTTTGGACCTGAGGGGTGCACAATTGACCAAATTTTCACCGGGAACGTAAAATATGGAAAAGTACGTGAAACCCGAAAAAAATATTGAAACAGTCTTGCAAAATGCGCATATGCAATAGCACCAAAGAAAGGAGATTGCTTGCCAAATATTTCTTGCGCCAAAGAAACTTAGTTATTACATTTCTCTCCATGATCACTACTATATACATTCCAAATCTAGGCCTATTTGAGTATAATAAGAGAACACCATCATCGTCTGTTCAAAATTGAAATTATGTATAATAATTTCAATGTCAACTACTAATATATGCATACATCATTTGATTTTCTCATAGTAGGCTCAACGACAAATCTTATTTTGTGTCTGGCGACGGTGCGTATGAGTAAATACTTGTAGTTTTTGCAAACAAATTATAACAACAAGAAATTCTAATAGAAAACAAGACATAGCTGGCTATACGAGACTTTAAGTATAACTACTTAATTTGTATATTCATTTGTATATATGCCAACAACAACAACAAAATGTATCAGCAGCTAACTTCGGTGTTAATGTCAATTTTGCAACTTTTTGCTTATTTTCTGCACCGTTACACTTTCCCCGTTACCCGTTCTCCATTACTCCTTCCTGGTTAACAATTCCTATCGCTTGCAGCACGGTCATCATAACTGTATTTTGGTGGTTACTGCTTACTCGTAACTACAGACAACAGCTGTTAAATGCTGCCTTCTGCTTAGCTATGTCCGTGTCGCATTTAGCAGCCGTTATGCCGAAATGACAAAATATAACTTTCAACGTAATTTCAGTTTGTTTTATTTTCATATTGCGGCAAATTTTGTTGTTGGCAAACGGCGGGCAACAAGCGAAATCCCGAAATCAAAGCAACAGTTAACAGAGAGACGCAGTTTTTGTTGATTGCAATAGTTTTGGATAGCATTTGTTAACGACGACGGCAACATAATTTTGGGGCTAAACATTTTTTGGTTACTTTTTCATAGCCGTCCGCCTTTTGGTCACTGATGACTTGCCACCGCAATATAACAAAAGTTTTTTGATTGTTCTGTGTTAGCCGCAGCTGTGCGCTCGCGCCACCCGCCAGACGTTCATACAGTGGTATTAATAATACATACAGACTTTTTTCATTACAATATTTTTTCTGTCTGCAATCCATTACAAAAGCACAGTGCGCGTTAAAAAAATGACATGAATGTAATTAAAGCGAAGCCGAGATGATGCCATTAAATGGTGCAACATTTGGCTTTGTACACAAAAAAAAGAAAAGCCCGCAATGGCAGAGCTGGTGGCTTTAACTCATATGTAAGCACATACGTATATATAATCGCGCTGCACGCAAATTATTTTTCCCCTGAAGCACCACCGACTATTAAAGTTTGTGGTTTTACTGTGCAAAAATAAAAAAAAAAATATTTTAATCTCACAGTTATCTTTCTCGTTTTAAACCTCAACCAGAACTTTTTTTACAAACGCACGCAACCGCATTTCTTATATGTATATGAAAGTGTACAAGGTCTGTCGCAAAAGAAACAGGACTGTTAAAAAAAACATCAAAAAATTAATATTTTTCAAAAGTTATATTTTTCATTCAAACTAGTTTCCTTTTGCTTCGATACAGCATTTAGCCTGTTCAATTAGCATTTCAAATGAGTGCTTAAGGTAATTTTTCGGAATGCTCTTGAGAATATCGGTCGTCGCCTTTTGGATAGCTGAAATGTCCTAAAACCAGTGTCCTTTCATGGGCAAATGAAGTTTTCCAAATTGGTAAAAATCACAGGGTGCCAGATCAGGTGAGTAGGGTGAGTGATTAATGGTTAATATGGAGTTTTTTGTCAAAAAATCAGTGACAAGCGTCGACCGATGACACGGCGCATTGTCGTACAACAGGCGCCAGGACCCTGCCTCACGGTATTGTGGTCGAGCACCACGAATGCGTGACAAAAGACGCTTCAAAACACCAAGATAAAACACAGCATTAATCGATTGGCCAGGTGGGACGAACTCTCGGTGTACAATACCCTCGGAATCGTAAAAACAAATCAGCATTGTCTTTATTTTTGACTTCTGAAGACGACCGACTTCTGATCGTCACAGAGGTCTTCACGACCTTCTTGGAATCGCTTAAACCACTCATGCATATTACTACGGGATAGGCACTGATCACCATAAACTTTTTTCATCATTTGAAATGTTTCAGGAAATATTTTCCCAAGTTTAAAACAAAATTTAATATTTACTCTTTGCATTTTACGACCGATGACCAAAAGCTGCTGTCACCTTTTGATCGATAACATCGACTGTAGTTATCCAATTGTCTTAAAATATTTACGAAATGTCAACAACAGATCAAACTTTTTATTTCATATACCCACCAATAGGTGGCGCCACCAGAAACAGTTATATTTAAAACGTTCTGTTTCTTTTGCGACAGACCTTGTATATTTAAACTGAAGACTACATGCCATTCTAGCGACTCATTCTAGTTCCAACGAAGATTCGACATAAAATAAAATGCAAAAAAACTATTTTCAAAAAAAAGTTGCCAAACAAACTTTTACTAATTTGCTGCCACACTTGATTGGTTGCTGCATATTTCCTTACCATGCATTGTAATGAGTATATGAAAGTAGCAGCGCATCACCAAGTATAAACAAAAACATTTTCCAATATACTAGAGATATTACAGAGTTAATCTAAACGACTTCAAATTTTCATATAACGACGGCCTTAGCTTTTTTCTAACATCAAAAATTTAAAACGGAGTTGTGGACGAACAATTCATGAATTTTACACGCCAATAATGCACCATCAATATAAATATTGATTAATAATTAAATATTTGGCATTTTATTTAAAATTACCGGGTACATTTTGTCAATGTAATCAATTCTTGATGTAAAAGGGTGGCCACTGGTCATACTTCTGCTAGATAAAACGGAATCTAGATCTATCTCAGTGTTTACTAGTAAGTGTGTAAATCAGTAAAATGAAAAAAAAAATTATACAAAAAACATGCAATGATCATAAAGAGTTTATCGTAGCTAGCTGAAATATTACCCGAAAAAAAGTTTCAAAAAAAATGGAATTAAGTGTTTCACTTTTTATACCCTGAACAGGATATATATATATATGACAGAAGGAAGCGTCGGAGACCCTATAAAGTATATATATAAATGATCAGTATGTTGAGCTGAGTCGATTTAGCCATGTCCGTCTGTCTGTCTGTATATATATGAACTAGTCCCTCTGTTTTTAAGATATCGTTTTGAAATTTTGCAAACGTCATTTTCTCTTCAAGAAGCTGCTCATTTGTCGGAACTGCTGATATCGGAACACTATAACATATAGCTGCCATATAAACCGAACTATCGGATTCAAGGGCTTGTATGGAAAACTCTTGCATTTGACATGGCATATTCACGAAATTTTACAGGGATTACTGTTTAAGGTAATAAAATAAGCTCCGAAAAAATTGTTCAGATCGGATTACTATAGCGTATAGCTTTCATACAAACTGAACACATAGTTACTAAAAGAAATGCATCTGTAAAGGGTATATTAGCTTCTGTGCAGCCGAAGTTAACTTTTTTTCTTGTTTCTGTATTCTATTAATTGAATAAAGTGTTTTGTTTAGGCCCATAAAAGTGTTAGACTTTTTAAAAATATTACACCGGCTCCGAAATATCTAATAAAAACAACTAACGATTTTTTTATCGTGGAGTTATGAGTTTAACTCTGAAGTTCAGTTTAGCTCTATACCCCCATCGAAAGTTTTTGACAGATTTCCATAATATTCTTCAAATTTTAAACTTAGCTATCAATAACTCGTAGTTTAAAACCGCCTGTACTGGCACCCTTAGTTATTTATTTCAATATGTACTCCGAACCTGCTCTTCATGATCAGCGGCATATTGCAATGACTCAGCATGAACCGTTACCAAAAGCTAAGCCAAAAGACATACTACCAAGAAGCAAAAAAGAATGGTTAAGTTTATCCCTCTACATACCAATAAGTACTTTCATATGGCAGCATTTATCTCTATTTGCTAGTATTGTAATCCTACACGCTCAACTGCCCAATACTTGACTTGACATGCTAAACAACCGGTTCGCATTTATTCCAAACTCACAACCCTCCCGCAAGTGAAAACTCACATGTACAATACGCAGAAGGCAGGCTTAAAAACTTTTTCTGCTGCATTTCGGTTTCGATGGTTTTTGCGGTTGAAAAACGAGAAACTCATTAAAGTTTATTTTCCGAAACAGCAACTCACACATATGCACACACGCAATGGCATACGCCCAATATTCAAGCAAATCATTGAGTAATCGAACTCTGGACATATGGAAGGAATTGTGAGCAGCTGTGTGTGAAAGTTTACGCGACCTCTTAGGCGTATACGTAACCCTAAATGAAGTCCAGCCACGTTGCGGTTGGTTGCCCGGTTTGTTGTAAAAGTACTTAATTGAAAGTAGCGGATGGATGCGTAAGCGTTTTGAGTGCAGAGAGTTTAAAATATTACGCCCGAGTGCTGACGTCAATTTTAAGTAGTCAAAACTGAAAGCAAAAAAAGTCAAGTGACCACTTGAACAAGATGAATAACACTTAACTTTTTTGTGTTGCGCTTCTAATATGCTGTCCCTTAGCATAGCAGGGAAATAACAGTAAAATGCTATTAAATTTAAATTTCTACTAATTGATTTAAAATAGTTTTAAATATCACATTAGACTTCGCAGTGAAAAATCTAGCGCTACTCAGAAAACAATTTTAACAAGTAAGGAAATGTTAAAATCGCATGGGACTGAAAATTTTATACTTTGTTGTTGTTGTTAGCAAAACTTTACATTATGCAATGTTAATTAACTCAGCCAATTACCATTTTGGGAAACCCTTTTTGCCATTTTTCCGCTAGAGACATTATTCCATCAGTGCAAAACTTTCATTAGTGTAAATCGAAATTTCGAAATGTCCAGAACGCAAGCGAGCGAACCAATGTTGTGCTTTTTTCAGCTTCCCGAATTTAATTTTCATACCCTGAACAGGATATATTAAGTTTGTCACGAAATTTGTAATGCCCAGAAGGAAGCGTCGGAGATTCTATAAAGTATATATGTATATAAATGATCAGTATGTTGAACTGAGTCGATTTAGCCATGTTCGTCTGTCTGTCTGTATGTCTGTTCGACCGTCTGTCTCAGTTTTTAAGATATATGTAATTTTGAAATTTTGTAAACGTCATTTTCTCTTCAAGAAGCTGCTCATTTGTCGGTAATGCCGATATCGGAATACTATAACATATAGCTGCAATACAAACTGAACGATCGGAATCAAGTTCTTGTATGGAAAACTTTCACATTTGACAATGGATCTTCCCAAAAGTTGGCACAGGTTATTTTCTAAGGCAACAATGTAATATCCGAAGAAATTGTTCAGATCGCTTAACTATAGCATATAGCTGCCATACAAACTGAATGATCGGAATTAAGGGCTTGTATGGGAAACTTCCTCATTTGACAATATATCTTTACGAAATTTGGTACGGATTACTGCTTCAGATAATAACACAATCTCCGAAAAAATTGTTCAGATCAGATTACTATAGCATATAGCTTCCATACAAACTGAACACATAGTTACTAACACAAATGCACCTGTGAAGGGAATTTAGCTTCGGTGCAACCGAAGTCAACGTTTTTTCTCGTTTTTTGTTATATGCAGCTTAAAATCTTACATTTCCAACACTATATGGTATAACACAATGTGATTGGCAGCACTGGAGATATACGATTGCAACGACATCTATTGGCAAAATACCAAAGGCTTTTTCGACTACCCAGTATATTGGATATATGAATGAAGAAAAAATCTACCAGTGAAACGGGAATTATTATATAGAAGAGGCTTAGCATGTCCGATTTCATTTACATGCAGTGCTAAGCCACATTATGTTTATTAAAACATTGAAGCTAGAAATGGAAAATCATTAAATCTGATGAAGAAGGTGGTGCTTAGGACAAAGCGAGAATCATGGAAAAACTTTTGTAGTGGATTTGGAAACACCAACGAGGTGGCGAAACTTACGAAACCATTATTCAAATCCCCACCTCTCCCGGTCTAATTCACAAAAGTAGCGGAGGACTCATTTGAAGACCTATTCAGTGTGCACTTTCCAGACAGTAAGGACACGATAAGGGAGTAGTGCAGAGAGAGGATAAGGTAGTTTTCATACCGAATGCAGGTTGAAACAACCCAACCTATTTAAAAGAGCTTAGGTCAATAAGCTTAACTTCATTTTCTAGACAGATAAGAGCAGAATGGATCGACGCTAAAATGACCAAGGCAGTCTGCAGAGGTACTCCCCAAAGTTGGGATAAGATAGTGGCATATGCGTACGACCGATCGTTAGCAGTCTTATGACCACCACTCTCAATACAGTCCAGAACCAAAGAAGGTTCAAAGTAGACATAGAACAAGAAAAAATGTTAACTTCGGCTGCACCGAAGCTAATATACCCTTCACATGTGCATTTCTTTTAGTAACTAGTAACGGTTTGTATGGCAGCCGATCTGAAAAATTTCTTCAGAGATTACATTGTTGCCTTAGCAAATAATCTATACCAAATTTCGTGAATTGTCAAATGCAAAAGTTTCCTGTTTTTGGTAACACTGGACATGTCTCAACCCTACCTCCAGAACGTTGAAGAACAGTGAGTTCCATTTATTTACTAGCTGTTTTTCAAGAAATTAGGAAACCAACCGACGAAGACATATCATTCTTTACCACGATAATGCAAGCTCTCACATATCACCTGAAAAAGCTGCATTTTTGAGCACACAAAACATAGATTTGGTTAGTCATCCACCGTATAGTGCTGACTTGGCACCAAATTACTTCTTTTAATTCTCTTACGCAAAAATTAAACTAAGAGGTCGACCTTTTTCGACTCCTGAAGAGGCGTATGATGCTTTCAGAACGAATGTTTCAGATATACATACCTCAATCAGAGTAGCAAAAGTGCATATATATTAATAAAGAATATTTTGAAAATTAAAAAAGAGATTTTTGATGATTATTATTTGTTTTACTTCCTAATTCAGAAACATAAAAGACAAGATTTAATAACCCATACATAATAAATTAGTTTCTTTTCCAGCATCAAAATCTTATATCAAGTTAGAAGAAAGTACACCTCATAGAAATTAATTAATGTTCATGTATATCTTTCAATGAACTATCAATGGTTTAAATATCACTATCAGCTGCATATTTACGCACCACTTCATGCTAGCAGGCAAATGTGGGGCATACTAATGTTGCCACATCGGCTGTAAGCAGCTCATGCGCACCCAACCAAACACATTTCAGTTCACTGGCGTGCGGCTCCTGGATTTAATATCTGATCACCACTGATACTTAAGTATAATTGATTCAGTAAGTAATTTAAAACAGTTACTTTCCCACGCACCAAATAGACATACTTGGACTTAACAATTCTTATTGGTGTACTGCATTTTCCAGTTGCCTTAACGTACAAATCACCAGCAGTTACGCTTGGTTTGCACCCAATTTAATTACTTATACACCGTTGTTGCTGCCTACTTGTTTATTTGCCAACTACTAATAGTTAATGCCCTTTTACGATAGTAAGATGAAAATGTGTACTTAACTGCAGCTTGTAGATCTACAACAATTACACTAATTGCTGAGACAATAACCAAGTGGCGACACGAAATCGTTGGCAGTCATCAGCATCACTGACAGAAAATTATATGATTTACGCAGACAAATTACGAGTTAACATGTCTTCGTTTCTGAGCTCTAGTACGTATACAAATGCATATGTGTTGCGTACAGTGCGTATACGTAACATAAAATGCATTGTGGACATTTGCACAAAGCTCGAATGGTAAGTGGCTTGACAATTGAAATGAAGTGCTGCTAATATCCTCATTTAGGAATGACACTCAAATATGTAGTATATATTTGAATAAATATCTGTTGTTGTCAACAAGTATGTGAACATTTCACAAACAACAGTGGATGTAGTTCCTCAAATTACTACATTTAGTTGTTATATAAAATCTTAACTTCTTTATGCTATATTTAATAATGTATAACATATATTGCCAATACTATTGACAATTCGAGTTTTATTTATATTTCAAAAATTGTACCTTTTTCAAAATCGCCAAAGAGCCAAAAAAGCAAATCTGAAGGCGTACATTTTTGGAGCATAATTTAAAAATCAAATACAGCGCTCGCTCGAAAACGTAAATTCATCCATTGAGTACAAGAACTCAAAATCCGCCTGGATGACATCTTCTATTCTTTAGGGATGGTCTCATAAATCATTCGTTCCGAAGGTACAAGTTTCTTTTGAATTTTGTCAAAAATTTTTCTACATTCTACTGTTTTTAAGGCGACACCATTTTTAAAGGCAAAAATCTCATCGACAATGCTCTTTCTCAACCAAATGAAGCTGAACTGATAGCGAAAGATGAAAATATTTTCACAATGTTTATGCCACCAAACGGTACTCCCCTTATTTAACCGCTGGATGAGAATACAATAAAAATCACCAAGCTGCACCACAGAAACAGCCTTCTTCAAGGGGTTACATCCCCTTGTAATTTTGAAAAAGTCGAAATCGAATTTCGTTTTGCATAGTTTTCATGTATATAATGGGTTGTCAAAAAAGTCTTGCGGTATTTTTATTGAATTCTTTTTTTTTATTGAAATTGAAATGAATTTTTCATGACTCATACCCAGCTCTTGACCGATGCTACGGCTGTTACTATGCCGCACAGTGAGACAGCCCAATAGTAACCGCGGCAAAAAATGGTTTTTGACGTGTCGTCCAATTTGGATGAAATTTTCACAGTATATATTTCACAGATTTATGAGTAACAATTCCCTGAAATTTCAGCCTCATAACTTCATTACTTTTTGGTCTAGAGCAAGTCAAAGTTGAGGTATGCCAACGCGCTTGAAATATGTTAGTTCAATATGTAATAATCAAAAGCTTATTAAAATAAAAATACATAATAAATGCAACTTTCAAGTATTTTTTTAATTAATTTAGTTATTGTAGAATGAGTAAATGAAAAAATAAATTTAAAGAAAAAACACAATTTTTTTTTTCTTAACAACAGAACTGTGGTGCAAAAATTGAATATTTTGCATTTTCAATGGCCTAGGAAATATAGAGCAGCCCCTCGCCTTAGGTGCAGACTTATACCAAATGAAAGTTTGAAATCTCAGCTTTAATTTAAAGTAGAGGACATATAGCAAAAGTTTGCAAAAGCACATTAAACATACAAAAAACTACAAAAAGTACGTATCGCGCACATTCTGTCGCTATACGTATGTTAGCCTTCAATGGCATGTTTACAACTTTTTACTTTTATTTTTTTTAATTGTTTACTATTCTCTTATTGTGCAAGAGAATAGAAATAAATTACATTTGTTTTTTGTTAGTTATTCAGAATTATGCTTTAAAGATCATTTATGTTTTAATAAAAATATTCTTGTTTAAATAAATTTACGTTATTAATTTGATAGATAATTTTGTTGAAGGTCATTGACTTTGGGTTAGATAGTTGCATAATTTTTAATTTAAATTGATAGCGCAAGACATTGTTCTTATCTAAGTTGTGTTATGATCACTTTCTAATGTGGTTAGTTTAATTGTTATATTGTAGTGCCGCTTGTCGCCTGGCAGGAAAATAGAAAATAGTCTCTTGCATTATAATTATTTTTGTTGTACAAAGCTCATAAGCAGCCTAATATTGTGAGCATAATTTTTGGTTGTTGTTGGTTTTTGGGCATTTTTTCCATCCGCTGAGCCAAACCAGTTTTTGTTTTGCTCAAACATATGTACATCTTGTGTACTCGTGTACTTTTTTTTTTGCTACAGGAATGTTTTCCGAAGAAGCGCAAGAAGCAATGAATAAGGAGTATAGAAACTGTAGGCTATTCCATTCTCGTAAAAATTCACGTTTTTCTACGAATTAAGATGTAATGCACTATTTGCAAATATAATCAGATCCTTATATTAATTCATTTAGAATGAGAAACAAATTGAAAAAATTAAATACCATGATGATGTTAAAAATTGATTGAATGAAAAAAAAAAAAATATTGTTTTATTTTATTGCATTTCAATGGGAGGTGGGCGTTTTAGTGAGCGTGTTATTGTAATTTTTGCATGAAACATTTTAAATGATATAAATTACAGTAATATAGAATTTGAAGGTTGTATTTAATATATTTTAGAAAATATGGCACTTTTTATGTTGAGGTAGTATTGGTGATGGGGTTAAAAGTGGGCCAAAGTTCAATTTTTATTTCAAAAAATGTTTGTAACTTTATAACATTCAAGTATACCAAAATTTAAAGTTATACCTAAAGTATTACGGACAATACGGCATTTTACAAATTTCGACTGTATGACAGGTGGGCGTAAAAGTGGGCGAATTTTCTTAATTTTTTTTTTTTAAACTGGAATTGTCTCAAAAATAACCTGTGCAAAATTTCAGAGCTCTACAATGACTCCTTGTATTTAATGCCGGCGTTGTCTCACTGTATGCCGTTCTCTTTCGACCAATTCAGCGATTTTATCGCAATTTTCGACGACAGGCCTTCCGGAGCGTGGCGCATTTTCGACCACCTCTACACCAGAACGAAAACGTTGAAACCATCGTTGTGCGATGGAAATGGAAACTGTATCGGGTCCATAAACTGCACAAATTTTATTGGCGGTTTGAGATGCATTTTTACCTATATCGTAGTAGTACTGTAAAATATGCCGTAGTTTCTCTTTATTTTGCTCTATGTTTGCGACGCTATAACTTACGAAAGACTTAAAAGAAACGACAATAAATCAAACATGTGTTAGCGCGTGAAATGAGCTTTCCAAAAAGGTATAGCATGACCCGATGCGACAAATAAAACTAGAACTACGCGCTTTCAGCGCCAACTAGCGAAAATACCGCAAGACTTTTTTGACAACCTATTATATTGTCTGTAAATTTGAAAGTAATCCGATTATCTGAAATAAAAAAACCAAAAGGATTACTTTTAGGATAGATAAATACAGGTAATGATCGAAAAAATAGTCAAAATTTTGATTTCAAGCAAAACGGAGGCTACCCAACAAAAAAATCTTTTTTTTGCTCGAAATTTGAAAATATCTTTTCGAGAAAAAGCGCAGTTGCTACTCCGGGTTACGGTTCCGCCTACTTTCAAACGCTCGGAGACGTCTTTACAGATACGCTCATTGCTCCGAAACTTTTTTTGATCATTATCTGTATTTATATATCCTAAAAGTAATCCTTTTGGTTTTTTTTATTTCACCGCCAAACACTTTTTGTGGATGGCTTTTAAGAGATCTTCAACAGGGACGACGGAACCCAATATTTTTATTGATAAAATATGAATTCTTAGAATACGTTAAATTCGCTAAATGTTCATATATTTTATTTATACATATATTAAATAACAAGCCTCTCCAGAAAAAATTAACAAAAAAACAAATTTTTTTGAACTTACAAGTGGATATAACCGCTTCAATAGCAGCGACGAAATCTGATTTCCTCCAGTCAATGAAGAAGCTAACATTAAGAACTGCAATAAGTCTTTTGGAAGGTGTTTGAAGTTGTTTCAGTGAAGAAACCTTAGCTTATTTCTGGAAGAATATTTTAAATTTTACGAAAAACGATGATGATTCTGAAAATAGTATGCCGTTTGCGGGTTTAAAAGAAAAATGGGAAGCTGAACTTCGCTCTACGATGAACCACACAATCGATCTTCTTCACAGTTTAAGTTCTGAGGTTCGTTTTAGTCTGCAAATATTTAAGTTATTGCGAATTAGTCTCTTATTAAAAATTTTAGAGTGTTTTTACGTTACCAACTATTCGTGAGTGGACCGAAGATATTGAGGTAGATAATACGGACAACACTGCGTCTCAGAAGCAACAGAGAAAATCAAACCAAATGAAACAATTGAAATTTTCAATTAGGCGCTGGCTAGTCAGGAAGGCGTCGATCAAAACGATGTGTATGTACCGAGACGCCTAAGGGAGAAAGCTGTATTTCAATTATTAGAAAAAAACAGAAGGTACAAAAAAATATGGCTGATTTTTTAAATAAAAGTTTTCTATCATTTCATATCCTTTCAGTACAAATTAATAATCGTATGTGTACGAAATACTTAATAATAAAATGTGAATTTAAATGTTTAAACATACATATCGTCATTTAATTTTCGGCTTCAGCTGTCAAATATAACCAATGTATAACCATTTCAAAACCGAAACCCAATTTTTTTCAATATGAATGGTTTCTATTATAATGATTTTCCTTCGCCAATAAACTTATGATAAATGATGTTACGTTATTTTGCATTTTAGGTGACTATATATATACTAACATTTTATTTTTGGGTATCAAAAACGGAACATTTCGCAACCTGTGAACTGTCTTGGTTTTAATTAGTTCACGTTTTCGAGCGTGCGCTGTATGCCTTACCCTTTTTAGATTTTATATGTCATAAGAACTAATATTTTAACAATAACAATAATTTGTAAAAATATTTTTATTAGTCGAATTCGGTGCAAAATCTCAACTTGCAGACATAAAACTCCATTTCAATTTTCAGCTGCAATTCTTAGGTTGTATTTGTTATATCTAAAAATAAACAAACTTTGTACCATTGTATCATTTTAAGATTCACCATAACCTCATAATTTCATTACGCTTGAAGATAGTTTTTCTAAGACAAATATGTTTTAGTACATATACTAATATAATTAATTATTTACTTATTTGAAATGCATAGGCCAACAAAATGTCTGAAATATCTGAAATAAAACAAATTATTTGATAAATATGGCAAGTATGTTTTGTTAATATATTCAATTTTATATTTCTCACTAATATTCATTTGCTAAATTTATTTTCCTGCACTCACTACACTATCGAACTACTACTAAACCGACTGTGACAAATGCCAGTGCTGACAAATTACAATACAAATTAGTAAAATAGATATGTACAAATGCGAGTTGCCGACAATGCTCACCAATATTTCAAATTAAGTTCTTATCAACTAATTATAGCACCACAGTTATAACAGTAGTTTAGTAATAAATTAATCATAATTTTTGGTGTTCAAATATGAAAGATTTGCTTGCCAAAATTGTCACTCAAGTCGGTTCAAAGTGCAAATAAATATCTGGAATTGAAATGACAACATTTGATGAATGTGCTGCTGTTGATGTAAGCTCCAGAGCTACTAATGTTTACAATATATATGAATATTTATATATATGTTATTGTTTGTATGAAAATAATTGAGGTCAACAAGCGGTCAAGCTGAACAATTTCATTTACTTTCATTCAGTCGTTAATTAAAACTTTTGCTCGGAGTAAGCTATAAATAACTGAAAACTGAAATAAATATAAGTAAAGCAACAAGGTGACAGATTCATAGGATATCAGTCAATTATGTCGTAATTTAGCATTTGGGAACTTTCAGGTGAAATATTTTGAGCTTAATTTAGTGATAGGAGCAATAAGCTTATTAGTTACTATTTACTTAAGCGTTTACTTAAATAAATCGATGAAATATAAGGTGTTTGTTGCCTACTTGTCCTCAGAGTGCTTTATCAGATCACAGTATTTTAGGAGCAAGAGGTTTGTATACCCTGAACAGTATATATTTAATTTGACACGAAGTTCGCAACACCAAGAAGGAAACGTCGGAGACCGTCTACTGTATATATAGTATACATACTATATATTACATAGGCTTGCTCTCATATCTCGGGACTTGGCGACTATAGTATTGACATCTGGCAGCTCACAACTTTATCGTATAACTTGATATTTGCGATATTAAACATTTTGATCAACTTTGACAGACCCGCGCTATTTACGTTGTTTATAGTAACTTAAAAGACTGCTCCCGGCCAAAAAATGTAAGGGGTAATCTTTATTTAAATTATTTTTTTTTTTTGTATTTTCTGATCCCTTATACCCTTAGAATTAATGTAGAAACCCACTTCACCATTGGAAGGTTTCGAAAAATGCCCAAATATAATAATATAAAAATGGCTGAACTGTCGAACTACTAACCGATTTGCTTAATTTTTTTTTAATGGTCACAAAACGCCTGGCTATCGTCCCTACTAGATTGATAATTTTTTATAATTTATTGACAATGTTATTACACAATTTATGTAAAAAAACATTCGGAAATATTAAAAAAAAAGTTAAATACTTTTTTATTCATCAACAGTTTTTCATGATTCTATTAGGGACGATAACCATCCACAAACATGAGAAATCGTGTCCGCCAGTGAAAAACCGCATTTCATTCCCCAGCCATTTCTCGGACTGATGTCATCAAAAAATTCCGAAAAAATTTGTTTATACACTGCACGATATACCTCATGATATGTGAAAAAAGTTTTATTGTACAATAAAAATTTCTATGAAAAAAAATGTCAAAAAACAGGCCAGATTACCCTACTGATCCCTTAGTTAAATTACGAAAATTTTCGGATAATTATTTTTTAGAATTTTCGACGTGATTGATGAACTATTTCAATATTTTGCGACGAAGCTCTACCGAGGTCGTAGACAACGAATTTCGTGAAGGTCGGTCCAAAATCAGTTCTTCGGCATGACGAACTGAGTCGCTTTAACCCTGTTCGTCTGCCTGTCCGTCACTTCATCCGTCTGCGCAAGCTGTAACTTGCGTAAAAATTGAAAAAAAACTTCAAGCACATATTTCTCGGCATCGTAAGACGATTGATATTGAAGATGGTCATAATCGGACAACCGTCACGCCCAAAAAATGTCATTAAACGAAAACAAAGTGCCAAAACTAAAAACCAAAATAAGATTTTAACTTTTCACATCCTCCTGATCATTTATGTATATATATTTAACCCTGTATCTATCTCGATTAGTTTCAGGTGATACGTACGACCGTTAGGTGAATAAAACTAGTATACTCTGTTGCAACATGTTGCAGAGTATACAAATGTTTTCATTTTCCTTGAGCTTTAAGTACATACAATTGAAAGAATTTTGGAATTCTGTTGTGGAGTTAATGAACATTAAATTATAAAAATGGTATTTTTTCTTTAATTTCTATTCTAGAAAAAATGTTGAAATTGCAAATTAAGACTTAATTATAAAGCTACCTTGGGGTGTTCAGGCCCTGCTGTTCCATTAAGCTGAGGTTATCGTATATATATAATTGAAAGATATTAAAAATTATTATACTCCGCACACAAGTTTCATTACCGTGAATTATCCTTCAAGAAATGCAATTGAAACAACATATAATATGTACAATAATAATGTATGTGAGATTTGCACATTTCCGGAGTCTCCAAACATTCCATACGAAACACTAGTCTTAAATAATACCGAAAAGAATCACTAGAAGAATATGGAGTAGAGATCGCACAAGAAATGTTATTCAATGAAAAACCAAATTCCTTATTTCTTGGCCGAAATGAAAATGGGTTTGGCAGTGAACGAGGGCAAGACAAAATATCTCCTGTCATCAAACAAACAGTCGTCGCACTCGCGACTTGGCTCTCACGTCACTGTTGACAGTCATAACTTTGAAGTCGTAGATAATTTCGTCTATCATGGAACCAGCGTAAACACCACCAACAATGTCAGCCTGGAAATCCAAGGCAGGATAACTGTTGCCAGCAGGTGTTACTTCGGACTGAGTACACAATTGAGAAGCAAAGTCCTCTCTCGACGAACAAAAACCAAACTCTATAAATCACTCATAATTCCCGTCCTGCTATATGGTGCAAAGGCTTGGACGATGACAACAACTGATGAGTCGACGTTGCGAGAAAAGTTCTGCGAAAGATTTTTGGTCCTTTGCGCGTTGGCCACGGCGGATATCGCATTTGATGGAATGATGAGCAGTATGAGATATATGACGACATTGACATAGTGCAGCGAATTAAAAGACAGCGGCTACGCTGGCTAGGTTATGTTGTCCAAATGAAGAGGAAGCAGAGGAAGAGGAAGACCTCCACTCAGTTGGAAGAACCAAGTGGAGAAGGATCTGGCTTCGCTTGGAATATCTAATTGGTGCCACGTAGCGAAAAGAAGAAATATAGCAGAAAATTTTGAAAAATTATATTTTTAATAATCTATATCTATTTATACGTATCTTAAATATTTGCAGGAATATTTTTTTTTAATACAAAATTTTAAATTTACGAACCCAGAACACATAATATTGGCAATTTAAAAAGACCTTTTATCTAAAAAAATACTCTGGTCTGGAAATTCAAAAAATCGGAACCTTTTTATTTTATATAACTTATTTCACATTTACTAATATAGCTCCCTAAACGCATTTTTTAAACTGGCTGTTTAAAATTCTTTTTAAGCCTCTGAAACCCACCTAACCCCTTAAAAGGATTAATCTCAAGTTATCTCTACGATATCATTTTCATATGAATGAACATAAACTGATGACTAATTCGTAGTATTTTTTAAAATTTCGTGAAACAACTTACCTTTCATTTTTGAGAAGCCGCCACTTTCTGTTTTTTTGTGTGCTCTAGAAATTAAAATACAAATGATTATACGTAAATTGATAGTAAACAAATTATTTACCATATTGGCTCCCATACTGTCAAAATAAATCATTCTCAACTCACATTTAAAAATAATTATTAAACAATTTTGAAGCATAAGTACTTGCAAGCGCACAGGTGATAGCAACAGTTTGAGCATCGTCGCAAATTGAATTTGAATCCAACAATGGTATGGATTAGAAGTGATTCCTCATCAATTTTGATATGAGACTCCTTTCAGGTGTGTATCCATAAATTTGTAACACGCGCAGGCAACGCTGCTGCTTCTCCTTGATTTGCTTTGGCCAGCTTTTTCGCTGTTATCAAATTGCGAAGAGCTTTTATCGAAAGTATCCTGTTTGTAGATCTTTTTATACTTTCCAAATTCTACAATCCGCACCATTCTTGGATTTAAGTACCATTTGCGGTGGAGCTCAAACTGTTGCTATTATGTATGTGGTTGAAAATGCTTATGCTTCAAAACTGTTCAGTAATCTTCAATTGAGAGTTGAGAATGATTTATTTTGACAGTTGGGGAACCAATATAGTGAATAGTGTTTATTAGTGCTGTTATACCTTAGTAACCAAATTAAATATGATACATATATTTATTTTTTTTAAGGTGAATTCTAGTCTAGAAGCCCGAATTGCGAGCGGTCTTTGGTAATTGATGCGTATAATCATTTTTATTTCTATTTCAAGAGCACACAAAAAAAAAACGGAAAGTGGAGGCTACTCAGAAATGAAAGGTAAGTTGTTTCACCAAATTTTTAAAAATATGTACTACTAATTAGTCATCAGTTTATGTTCTTTCATATGACAGAGAGGTACTTAAGGAATATTTAATTCGATGTTCAAGTAGAGAAAAACCCATTTAAGGGGTTAGGTGGGTTTAAGAATCTCAAAAAGAAGAAGTATTTTTACTATGTTTTTAAGATATGCAATCACATATTTTATTTAAACAATTCAAAATATCAAAGTTACATATTTAAACAATATTTTGTGAAATTTTATTTAAAAGTACCGACAATTCATTGTAACCTCATCTTCCATCGCGATCAACATTGTCGTGGACAACATTACTTACTATTGGTTCGTCTTAAACCAAAAATATTTTGTTAGTACATGGATAAGTATCGTTATTGGATGAAGGAAGAATTTTTGACGGACTATTTTTGTTAAAATTTTAAACATTTGTGGAACCAAAAAATTTCATTATAATCAAAAAGAAAAAACATCCTTACATCTCCTACATCCTACAAATCTTCTATATAAATAAAAATGAATTGTTGTTCGTTAGTTTGATTAAAACTCGAGAACGGCTGGGCCGATTGAGCTGATTTTGGTTTTAAAATGTTTGTCGTAGTCCAGGGTAGGTCTAAACGGTGCGCAAATAAGGAAAAATTGCGAGTAAGATAGAGTAAGACGACAATTCCATTTTCCCATATAAAAGTTGACTCTAATATATAAAAATAAGCCGGGTTTTCCTTCCCGACGCTATAACTCCAGAACGCATGAACCGATTTTCACGGTTTTGCATTCGTTAGAAAGGTCTCGGGCTCCGTGAGGTTTATAAGAAAGAAAATTCAGGAAAAATTCCAACAGAAAAGCGGGAAAATAGAAAAACAAAAAAAAAAAAGTGTTGGTAGGCGCATAACTCAACAACGTCCGGACCAATTTGGCCAATTCTTTTTTCTAAATGTTCGTGGAAGTTCAAGGATGGTTTTTACGGCAAGAAAATTTCGAATAATTGCCTGAAAACCCTTAAAAACAGCCCATTTCTTTTTTCCATACAAACGAATGAATGTTTGTTTGTTAGTAACGCTAAGAGAACGGCTGTAGCAATCTTAATGAAATTTGCAGAGGTTGTTCGTTGCGGATCGGGGAAGGTTTGGAAATAAAAATACCTTATGCTTTTCATGAGGAAAAGTCTGAAAATTGGAAAATTCCAAAAAGTAACATTTTTCCATACAGATTTTTTTTAAATTTTTGTTTGTTTTGTTTTTCAATATTTTGATTTGTCAAATATTTGAATCATTCAATTTCGGTCGCATGCGTTTTTATTCCGGCTATTCAAAAGAAAAATTATTGAAAATTATTCAGTGAAAACTTTATGTTTCACATAATGTGATCAATTACAGATTGAAATTTCTTACGAAGCCAGGAAGAGGTCGGGCTAATATCGGTCGGCGTTCTTTTTGCTATCAACATATGGCAGCCCAAGACACATGAACGACTACTCCCAGGATGCGATGACATACATATGGATTTATGGAACGCGGTCAATCAGCAAGCGATCGTCACGATATCCCAGCACGACTTTTCAAACAACAGCAGCGATGTTTGATGGACTTTATCTTGAAGCAACATATGGTACATATATATGGTGCTGTTTGATGCTGGATGTATTCTGTTGAGTTAGCCGCACGCACACATTCTTCTTTGGATGGTGGATGGTGGTTACACCAGATCAAACTGATGAACTCATTTCTGCGGAAATTCCTGATGCAGAGAAAGATAAAGTATTATACCAAGTGGTGAAAACCAATATGGTTCATGGACCTTGCGGACACCACAATCCCACTTCGGGTTGTATGTCTGACAATATATGCACGAAACACTATCCAAGTGCTTTTCTTTCGGAAACTCAAACTAGAAATTATTGATATCCACTGTATAGGCGTCACTCACCAGACGACAATGGCAGAACATTCAGCATTCAATTTAGAAGAATGAATATTGAAGTTGACAACACATGGATCGTATCATATTCGCCATTATTGTGTAATTCACATTCAAAACTCATATCAATGTTGAGTATTGCAGTTTGGTGTAATCGATAAAATACGTTTATAATTACGTCACCAAAGGAAGCAACATGGCGGTTATTGGTCTTGAACGATACGTGTGCGGTAATTTGCAGGTAATTTGGAGAGTGTATTTCAACCCAGAGAATACAGTACAGCCAGTAGAAACACCGCCAGCAACAAAATTAACATTAACGAGCTTTTCTCAACTTTCGTCAGTGATCCGTTTGCGAGAACATTGCTCTATTCGGAAATACCTTGCGCAGAAAGCAAGGCCAACCAGTAGATTGACATCCAGGTGTGTTATCAACTAATGCATTAGGACGAATTTACACAATCCACCCGAAAAACGACGATTGTTTCTGCCTTCGGTTGCTATTGATTAATGTACGCGGTTCAACTTTATTTGAGTCATTGGGTACTGTGAATGGTATGGTGTGTACAAATTTTGGAGAAGTAAGACAGCAATTACAATTGCTGGAACATTTTAATTTTAATTACTGGGATAAAAATGAAGTTCGCACACTTTTCGCTATAAACATGTCGACAAATCAGCCTTCAAATCCGCTTCAATTATTGGATACGAACAAAAATGACATTGCCGAATACATTTTACATCGTAGTTCGATATCAATTCCATCTGTCGTTTATCAATTAACGAAAGATGAACTCATCACGAATGTTCGGACTTTGGCCAAATTATTGTAACTACGATTCCTTAAGTGCACGCGCAATCTTAGCTGCCAAAATACCGATGTTGTTGACTTAAACTGGAAGATTCAGAGTCAAATTCCGGGAGACTTGCGCTCATACAAATCGATCGATCGTCTTGACAATGAAGACGACGCCGTGAATTATCCAGTGGAATTTCTAAATTCTTTGGAGAGGCTTGGTAACCCACCGCATCATTTGCGTCGCAAAGTTGGATCTGTCGTTATTATGTTCCGCAATCTGCGCTATCAAATACAAGGGGGCAGAATGCTTGATTCTACGAATTCCTTTGAGTTCTAACGATTTGGCATTTCAATTCAAATGTATTCCGTTTCGAGTGAAAATTGCATTCGAGATGACAATCAACAGGACACAAAGATAGTAGCATAGTGTGTGGCATATATTTGGAAATGCTATGTTTTTCACACGGTTAGATATACCATCGTTTCTGTACATCGGAACAAAAACCAAAAAATGTGTTCAAAACACATAATTTCACGCAGGACAACGGGTGCGGGGTCAAAGAGCGTTTCAATGAAACGGATAATTTGCGGACACGTATAACGCTTCGATTCAGTATTTACTTTGGATTCACTTTCATTTACTTAGAGAAGTTCAACTAAACTGTTGTGAAATGAAATATAATTTTTCCTTTTCAAATATAAAACAAAAAATTTTTTTTTTTATCTTTTAATCACCAAACGAAATGTTACATAAAACGAAGCAATTTGGTGGCGAAACGGAGATCGCCGGGTTTTCTAGTGTACATATAAACATAACAAAATATTTCATTTTATATTCATTAAAAATTTTTAAAAAAATTCCATAGTATATAAAAAAATCGCATGCGACTTCTTTTATTTGACACTTCAATCGCCAAGTTGCTGCTAATTCACAAACAACATTTCAAGGAGAAGCAACAAATACCAAAATGTAGTAGGCAATGCAGCGAGTGCATTACCCCTTCGCTATGCTGCGATGCACAAACGCAAAGAAGGATGAACACAAACAAGGGACGCCTTCTCCACATTCATACAACAAGCACAACAGCATCACCGCAGTCGTGGCGAACTCTACAAACTCACTTCACATTTGCTCCGAGTCAGTCAATTGGAATTTTTCAATCGTGATCGGTCAGCGGTCAAATTGTGCGACAGTTCGTATTGCGGGAAAAATAGTAATAAACGCGTAAGAAATTTATGGTAAAAGTGATTTTTAAATTATTTGGTTTAAATTAAAATATTAAGTCAGAGTTGTGCAAATTAAATGAAAACTCAAATTAAGTTGTTTTGTTCTGGTAAAAGGGTAAGTGTGAGTAAGTGTAAGTGTTCTAGTAAAAGCAAAAAATGTGCGTAAAGTGAAATAAAATAGTGTGTTTGTGCTTCTTAATGCTTGTTATTGGTGTTTATAGCGAACTCAGTAGAAATCAAATAAGTATGTATTGTATATCTTCATAAATGGTGCTGCAGTGAATTATTGAAATAATTTCTATCAAATATATTTCGTGAAATGTGAAGTCAAGCGTTCGTTCTTTCGATGTTCTTCTATCGTCGTTTTCTAGTTAACCAACAACGTTGTTCGAATAAACAAACAAATAATATCAGTCAAGGAAAGTCATAATTGCTTTGCTCTAAAACTTAAGGGGGTATTCTCATGTAATCACTACGAAAAATCGATTTTTTTTTTATATTTTGACAGTAAAACCTATTGAAACATGCTGTGAAAAATTCAGACCGAAATTCATAGTATTTGATAAGTTACAGCTCATAGTCGCCGACGTGTCGTAAGCGACTGCCTACCAGGCGCTATGACAAGTCTGCAGCTGCTACGTTTCTAAACGCATTTTTCTCGAATCCTCATTTTCTGAAACTGTCATGGTCCTAAAAAGTATTTAACCGATTGCTTTAAAATTTACATATGTTCTTCTTCTCATTTATAGTTATCGTCCCTACCAGAATTGTTTATTTTATTTTTGTTTATATTTTCATATTTTTTTAAACGATTTTTAACGAAAGAAAACAAGATTTTCGTGACTTTTTTTTGAAGTTCGACATTTTTTTTTAATGAAATTGATTATATTTGGTAGGGACGATAGCCGCAGAACTACTGAATAATAATCCATTCGATTTTTTTATTTCAGACAACATGAACAGCCGCTATCACCATGACCAGTAAACTACTTTTTATGTTGGGGACTACTTTGATTTATAAAAAAACGAACGAATAGCGATGAAAAGCGAAATAGAACAAAAAAGCCAAATGCGTGTTGTTTTGTTCACGTTATAAAAGCGAATGTAATTTATTTAAGCAATTGTTACATCTAATGTATGTCAGGATTGCAGAGTGCCAAAATTTACAAAAAGTAGTAGGTGATGCCACTTAATTATCAGGTGGCGCTCTGAGTGCTCTGAACATACTCCCCCCGATGGCTAGTCATACCGCCAACTAAATGATCATCGATGGGAAGAGCGCACAATTTAGAGATGGCGCGTTTGCAAATGCCATTGGCCGTTTTAACTTCAGCTACACGAACTTTAGAATCGTTCCCCAGGAAGACTTTAGTGACTCTTCCAAGCAGCCATTTTAGTGGTGGTAATGCTTCATTCTTGATAAGGACAAGAGTTCCAATTGGGAGATTGTTCCTTGGATATCGCCATCGTGAGCGTTGTTGCAAAAGTGATAAATATTCGGAACTCCACCTCTTCCAAAAAGTCTGTTGCATGAATTGTATTCGCTGCCAGTTGCTCAGTCGACTGGTGTTTATTGTTGAAAGGTTTGGTCCCGGTATAGACGTTAGTGGTGCACCTATAAGGAAATGGCCTGGTGTGAGAACATCTAAATCATCGGTATTTTCTGTAATTGGACAAAGTGGTCGAGAGTTAATAACTGCTGTGATCTGACATACGAGTGTTCTAAGTTCATCAAAAGTGGGTACTGCAGAACCAACAATTCGCCAGAAATGGAATTTCGCTATTTTAATTGAGGCCTCCGAAATGAGGAGACCGAGGTGGAATAAACTTCCAGTCAATTCCTTCAACAAGACACTGCCGATAAACTGCTTCAACATGTTGCTGCTTGAGAAATTGTTGCTGTAATTCTGCCATTTCATTTTTTGCTCCAACAAAGTTTGTTGCGTTATCAGACCAAATGACCTTTATTTTTCCAGGGGTACAATAAAAACGACGCAATGCTGCTAGAAAGGATTCAGCTGATAGATCCTTTACGACTTCCATATGAACCGCCTTCGTTGTAAAACATACGAAGGGACTTATGTAACATTTCGTTGATGGCCTGCTTCTTATTTCAGATCGGTAGTAGAACGGTCCGCAATAGTCAACTCCGGTGATTAGAAAGGCCCGACTTTGACGGACGCGGTCTTCTGGTAAGTTTCCCATAATCTGTTCGCAAATCTTGGGTCGTAATCTGAAACATCGCACGCACTTGCTTATTATGCGACTCACCACCTTTTTTCCTCCCAGGGGCCAATATTGTTGTCGTATTGCAGCAAGTAATGCTTGAGGTCCGGCGTGTAAATTCTGATGATGAAAATGTGTTATAATAGATTCTGTTAGGGGATGACCCTTGAGTAGAATGATTGGATGTCGTGAACGGTAACCCAATAATGCATTTTCTAAACGACCACCTACTCCAATAAGTCCAAATGAGTCTAAAAATGGTGACAAGGACGCCAATTTACTCGAAGTACTTATTGGCACAGACCTTTTAAGATCTTTGTATTCAGAAGAAAAATTCACTCTTTGCAGCATGCGAAGTAAATACCAGGTTCCTTGTTGAATGTGTGTTGTATCGAGAATACCAGAATGGTCCTTTTTGATGAACATGTGGACGTAACCATATATGCGCTGCATTACTGTAAAGGAGTTTATATATTTACAATCAAGCGAAATATCAGTTACTGAAGTTGACGAAAGTAATGCATTTTTCCGCCGTTCAGGTAAATTTCTAATGCGAATACTACTTTTAGGCCAATTTGTTTCCAAATCAAGCAGAAATGGGGGTCCAAATTTCCAAAGTGAAGAGTTTGATAACTCTATGGCCGATGCACCTCTCGACAAGATGTCTGCAGGGTTCCGATGTGTTGGTACATACCGCCACTCCATGCCATTTGTTAAATGTTGTATACTTGTAATGCGATTGGCGACAAAAATATTAAAACGTGAAGGCTCCTCCTTGATCCATGACAAAACCGTTGTAGAATCCGACCAAAAAAGAACCGACAGTTAAATATTCGTAAATTGCATATAGACTGAATTACTTGAGCCAGAAGCGCAGCTGCACATAACTCTAGTTTAGGAACTGTAACCGTTTTTAATGGGGCAACCCTTGATTTCGAACAGAGCAACGTGGAATGTGCGTGTCCACCTAAACGAGACACTACGTAGATATAGGTGCCGTAAGCTGAGAGACTGGCATCACAAAATGCATGTAATTCCAAGCTAGAGTTTGGTAAGCCAACATATCGTGGAAAAGTCATATTTCCTACACTACTAAATTCATCGTAAATTTTTAGCCACGCTGTTTGATAAGTCATTGGTAGACCTTCATCCCAATCGATCTTCTCCACCCACAGTCGCTGAAGGAATATTTTTGCTTTGCACACTACGGGTCCAATTAATCCCAATGGATCATAAAGTTGAGCAATAATCGACAAAACTGAGCGCTTAGTAATTTTTCTATTGTTTTGGCGAGGAGTAAACGAAAATATGAAAATATCAGCCTCGGGATTCCATGAAGTCCAAGCATCTTTGTCAAAACACTTCCATCATCGAATTTGATTATCTGTATCCGGCACATTGCTAAGCACTTGTGGTTTATTTGAACACCACTTTCGAATTTTAAAATTTCCTTTACCTAACAGCTCAGAGGTTTGTTTCACTATTTCTTTTACTTCTTCAATGGTGTGCGCACCAGTGATTAAGTCGTCGACATAAAAATCGCATTGAATTATTTTGGAGCCAATGGGGTATAAAACTGCTTCATCGACCGCAAGTTTATGCATGGTGCGAATAGCCAAAAATGGTGCAGACTTTGTCCAATAAGTAACCGTATTGAGTTTGTCATCTCTTGGATCGTCCCTCCAAAGTATGCATTGCAAGTAATTATCAGGTGCGGTAACTCGAATGCACCGATACATTTTGCAAATGTCTTCTATTAAGGTGACTGGACTTGCACGAAAACGAAGGAGAGTGTCGGCTAACTTTGGTTGAATAGTTGGACCTGCCATCAGCGCATTGTTCAATGAATAACCAGTTGTAGTCTGTGCTGAGCCGTCGAATACGACTCTAAGCTTTGTTGTTGTGCTATCGTTTTTGAACACGCAATGATGTGGGTAGCGATGGTATAGGCTTCGATACTGAAGACATGTGTTGAAGTTCGAGGTATTCCTTCATAAAAGATACGTATTGTAATTTTACTTCCTTATTACGTTCGAAACGAAAGTTAGAAACCGTCGAAATGCTTGCTCGTAGGAATCACCAAGAAGGCTAATACTAGGCTTTAGAGGTAAGCGAACCGAAAATTCGCCTGTCATCAAACGACTGTAGTTTGCCTTAAAGTGATCTTCGCATTCGAGTTCCTCTCTTGTTGCCTTACTAATGGGCTCAAAGCTGTTGTCTATTTCCCAAAATGAACGCACCAATTCATTGGTAGATGGATGATCTGCGTCACACTCAAGAGATATTGTTACTGTTGTTGTAAACGATGATAGCTTTGGCGATGGCGATTTGGCAGATAATTGGTGATTGTTGGAGTTACGGCAGACTCTAAATTGGCACTGAAACTGTTATGTACAGAATGAATTGAAATGTTGACGCTAGAATTAACAATAAATTCCGAATCTCCGATACCGGAAACTGCTAACGACGATTTAGATTTTTTAATTTGTAATTGATTTGCTAATCTCGTCGTTATAAAGTTGACTTATGAGGCAGAATCGAGGATCGCGCGATATGGTATTAGCGATCCGACACTGTTGCGAACGAAAATAATAGCAGTTGCAAGAAGAACACCTTCAGTTGAACAAGAGCGTGACTGAGGTGAAGGTGAGCGACTTTTTGATGTCCTTGTGACGAGGACAGCTGGCTGTGATAGACCAGGCCTGGTTTCTGAATACCAGTTACGGCTTGGTGGACTTGAGTAAAATGTAGCAGGGTGTGATGCTTCATTGAGCAACAACGACATGTAGAAGATTTACATTGCTGCACCTGATGTCCTGGTTTGAGACAATTTATACACAGATGTCCTTTTTTGGCTTCCTTCCACCTGTCACTTGGACTCAAACTTGCGAATAGTGGGCACGTATAAACAATATGGTCTTGTTTTTGACAAATCGCACAACTTTTGGTGGAAGTCTTAGAAACAACAAATGCATTTTTACGATACTTTGTATTGCTCACCTGTGTGCTAGGTGTTTTTGTTACCATAGCATGAGTCACATTTTCTAATGTTTGACATCTCCTCTGCAAGAACGTAGCCATATCCGTCCACGTGGGTAACTCTTCAACTGGAATCTTTTCTTCCCACAATGCGTGTGTTTCGGGATCTAATTTCTGTGCAGCGATATACTGAAGCAAACAATTAGCTATTTGTTCGATTGTACCCAACGAATGCAAGGCTCGAACATGCGATACTAATTTGTCCACCAGCGAACGCAACTCTCCTGATTTCTTGTCAGTGCTCACCCTCTGCAATCCGAATAGCTCTTGAATGTGTGCCTGAAAAATCAAACGTCGATTACTGAATCTTTGACTAAGTAATTTCATAGCAATTGTGTAGTTTTCTTCACGCATTTCAAGTGATTGGATAGTATTCAGTGCTGCTCCCTTTAGGCAGGAACGAAGATACTGGAATTTTTCCAAGTTTGACAATTCTGTGTCATCGTGTACTATTGTTTGAAACATGCCAAAAAAGTTCGTCCAATCTGTATACGCTCCTCCAAATGACGGTAGCTGCAACTGCGGCAGACAAGACTTTGGTTGTTTCATCACAATGATCGATGGCTGCTTCTGTAAAGGTTGATTTCAAGTAGATGACATTACTTAAGGATCCAACTTGTTTAACTCCCTCGTGAACGCTGCCTCAACTCTGATGAAAGTCGCAGCAAATTCATCGCGAGTGCTGGTTTCAAGCTCTTCTGGGTCCTCTTCCTCCAATTGTGACTGCGTTAATTCGAATTGATGTTGAATACGATCGAGCTGTTCTGATCTGACTGACAGCTTTGCGTGATCCATGGAATTAAGTGCTTCCATACCAAGTGGTGTTGAATTTAATTTGCGTAAAATGGCTTCACTTTTTCTTTATAAGAACGACATTTTTTTTTTTAAACTTGTATGACCGCTCGAATGTTGCGAGGTAACTGTTTGCACGGCAAACTGTTTAAATTAATACGTTTTAAATGAAACTGTTTTACTAAATTAACAGTTGAAGTTCGTGATTTGTACACTGTATATTTTTGCACGGCAAAATAGGAGAAAAACCACGAACAACAAAACTATTAACCGCGATTAGTTAACTGTAGGATCTGGTGATCTGTACACGGTACTGCGAAAGGAGCAACAAAGTATGCAAAGTAACTAACTGCACGCGGTATCACGTCGGGGTCACCAACAAATGTATGTCGTCGCGCAAGAATTTTTGCGCTCGAACGAATAGCGATGAAAAGCGAAATAGAACAAAAAAGCCGAATGCGTGTTGTTTTGTTCACGTTATAAAAGCGAATGTAATTTATTTAAGCAATTGTTACATCTAATGTATGACAGGTAGGTAGGTAGGAGTGCAGCCCTATCGGGCTCAATTAACACTTGATGTGCCATTTTGATGCACTGTTCGTAGAACCTCCTGTATCTGCTATTATGTTTCACCTTCTCTTTCAAACCATTTTGAGGTTTCGATGAAACTACTTATGTCCGCTATGCTTTTAGTGGAAATCCATTCAAGGTTTGGTGCTAGATGGATTCCAAGTGTTTTGTGTCGGATCTGTGCTAGAGCTGGGCATTCACAGAGAAAGTGGAAGATATTTTCCTTGTTCCCTGCTATTCCGCGGCCACGGCAGATGTCATTGTAGGGCATACCCATTTTGGATGCGTGTTCCCCAAATGGCCAGTGCCCTGTTGTGGTAGCTGTTACTCTGTAAATACTTTTCCTTGACCTATTTAGTAAGTCGTTGGTTCTTTTCCTGTCACATGTTGGCCATAATTGTTTAGTTATGACGCATTTTGTGATGTTTTTCCACCTGTTATTTGCAATTTGTTGAAGTTGTCTATTGATCTCACTTTTGATTGATCCTAGCGGACTTGGTATTATCTCCGCCTCGGATTCGTTGAGGAAAGCTCCTGCCTTTGCCAACTCGTCTGCTTTTTCGTTACCGAAAATGCTCCTGTGGCCGGGAACCCAGATTAAGTTTAGTTGGAGCTTGTCTTTTATTGAGCTTAGTGCTCTCTTGCAGTTGTGTACTGTGGTGGAGTTTGTCATGGGTGAAGACAAGGCCAGGAGCGCCGCCTGGCTATCCGTAAATATAGTTCCTTTATTTATATTCCCGTGGTTTTCCAATAGAGCTTCGCAGGCTTTTTCTATGCCTAGTACTTCTGCTTGGAAGATGCTAGCCGATTTCGGTAGACGTATAAAGAGAGATATGCCAAGATCAGTGGAGAATACCCCCGTGCCCACTCCGCAGTCCATTTTGGACCCGTCGGTATAGACTGAGATAGTATCTTCCTCTTCTATTGAGCCTCTTCTCCATTCTCGTCTAGATGGTATCCTTACCTGGAAGTGTCTATTGAAGTCCAGCTTTGGGAGAATGTAGTCTGATTTATTAATAGTGAGCTTGTTTCGAATTACACTATGTCCATAGTTCTGCTGGTTCCAACCTCGCAATTCTTTTATTCTTGTCGCAGCTGCTGTTTTTTGAATAAAAATGTCCATTGGTAGTTGATGCAGGATCACGTTGAGCGCATCAGTCGGACATGACCTGATTGCCCCAGTAACACCCGCACATGCTGCTTTTTGTATACCATTTAATTTTTTAATGTTATATTGTTTGTTTAGCGCTGGCCACCATACCAGAGCTCCATATGTAAGTATAGGTCTTATGACCGCCGTATACATCCACATGACTATACTTAGTTTGAGGCCCCAATTCTTGTTGACGATTCTCTTACAAGTATAGTAAGCCATGTATGCTTTGTTTATTATTTTTTCTATATTTATTTTCCAGGACAATTTGGTGTCAATCTCCACCAAAGATTGATAGCTGTGGGGGATAGACTGAGTGTTGTACCGTTTAGTACCGGAAGTTGAAACTGAGGTATTTTGGTTCTGCTTGTGAATAGCATCAGTTCTGTTTTGTTCGGGTTAACTCCTAGTCCATTGTTTTTAGCCCATAGGTTTAACCTTCGAAGTGCTCTTTCCATAATTTCGCTGACTGTTGAAGGAAACATGCCTGATACCAACAACACTATATCGTCTGCATACGCCACGGCTTTCACTCCTCCACCGTTTAGTTGGAGGAGTATTTCGTTCAGCGCTACAACCCATAGGAGCGGAGAGAGGACCCCTCCTTGAGGCGTCCGTCTACTCACATAGCTTGTTTGTGTTGCAGCGCCGTTTGAAGCTATAATCTTCCTATTCGCAAGCATCGATAGTATCCATCTGCACACAGTGTCATCTATGCCACCATGTGCCAGAGAGTTAATTATCGCATTTACTTCTATGTTATTGAAGGCGCCCTCTATGTCTAGAAAAGCAGCCATGGTGTATTGTTTGTGGTGTAGTGATTTTTCAATTACACTTATCACCCCGTGAAGGGCAGTATGACAGGATTGCAGAGTGCCAAAATTTACAAAAAGTAGTAGGTGATGCCACTTAATTATCAGGTGGCGCTCTGAGTGCTCTGAACAAATATACTAAAAAATTAAAATGATTGAATTTTGTTGTCGCTTAAAAGAAATTTTCCTTAAAAGTGGTAAAATGTATGCGTTCACATGAGAGTAACCCCTTAAAGGTGAGTACAGGGTGTTTGTATTAAAATTACTTCGATTTTTTTTTAAGAAATTAAATATGTTATAAAAATTATTTACTTTTTAATTACTTTATTTATTACATACATGTATATTTACATTCATTTCTTAAAAATATTTAAAAAAAAGAATTCGAAAAATTAAAAAAAAAAATTAAAAATTTACTTGAAATAAATTAATTTTTTTTGATAAAGAATTTGGAAAGTGTCATACAATAAATTTAGTTTACTGACTTTATAAATTTAGGAAAAGTTATATTCATTTATGCTTTAAGGGCTTATATCCACATGATAGTAAAATAAGTATACCTTTATTAAACTAAAAAACACGCTTCTAAGGCTATTGAAACTTAAAAGTTAAAAATAAATTATAATACAAAAAATGTGTACAGATGTCGCTCAACTAAAATACAAATATATTTTCGTAAGTAGTTATAATAAGTGTACATGGAATTGTATCAAGTTAGCCACGACGTTTGTAAAATCTAGAATCTCATTATAGAATATATGTAAATGGCGTACAAGCTAAATGATCTGAATAAAGTTCTTATATGGGAAACTTTTATTTGACGAGGTATCTTCCCGAAATTCGGCACGGATTATTAGCGATACCATCGGTTTAACCTCTGAAGAAATTGTTCAGTTGGGGTTCTTCTTCTTCTTAATTGGCGTAGTCCTTGGTCCTTCCAACGGAGTGGAGGCCTTCTTCTTCCTCTGCTTCCCCCGGCGGGTATTGCGTCGAATACTTTCAGAGCTGGAGTGTTTTCATCCATCCGGACAACATGACCTAGCCAGCGTAGCCGCTGTCTTTTAATTCGCTGAACTATGTCAATGTCGTCGTATATCTTGTACAGCTCATCGTTATTCGCCGTGGCCAATGCGCAAAGGACCATAAATCTTTCGCAGAATTCTTCTCTCGAAAACTCGTAACGTCGACTCATCGGTTGCTGTCATCGCCCAAGCCTCTGCACCATATAGCAGGAGGGGAATTATGAGCGACTTATAGAGTTTAGCTTTTGTTCGTCGAGAGAGGACTTTGCTTTTCAATTGCCTACCGAAGTAGCACCTGTTGGAAAGAGCAATCCTGCGTTGGATTTCCAGGCTGACATTGTTGGTGGTGTTTACACTGGTTCCCAAATATACGAAACTATCTACAACCTCAAAGTTATGACTGTCAACAGTGACGTGCGTGCCAAGTCGCGAGTGCGACGACTGTTTGTTTGATGACAGGAGATATTTCGTCTTGCCTTCGTTCACTACCAGACCCATTTGCTTTGCTTCCTTGTCCAGCCTGGAGAAAGCAGAACTAACGGCGCGGGTGTTGAGGCCGATGATATCAATATCTAAGCGAACTGACTAATCAAAAGCAAGTTTTTGCGAAGAATCTAGAATATGTACGGTATTATAGTTCCGATGCAACCGATGCACAGTGGTCGGTCTTGTATGGAATCAACGGCCAAAATACTACCACTGCATATATAAAAGTGAAACTTTTGTCAAAGCTTTTTAAAATCTCTCTCTCCCGTTTCCCACTCTGCCACCCCCGATGGTAACAAATTTTAATTAATTATATTAAATTAAAAAATTTGATAAACGAAAAAAGGATTTTATTCATTATTCAACTAAATCAAAAACTGAATTTAATAAAATTTATTTACTTTTCCATTATGAAAGGATCTTAGCTCAAAAGCAATCGGTTTAGCAAGTCCTGATTTGTAGCGATCCGTTAGTTCTTTCATGTATGATGGAGTCGATACATCTTAACGTCCTTATTGCTTGACTCAGCAGATTCGTATGAGATCTCTAACTGAAACTGGTGCATAATGAATAACATCAGGAGCGTGAATTAAAATTTTACGGACTGACGAAGGAAGATAATACCAGAAAGATTTTGAAGTTAATTCCTTTGCAGGATCTAGCGCAAATCTAGTGTATTGAGGGTTTATTAAACTAATTCCTTTGCAAATTGAATTCGAACAGGACGGCAGTAGCGGGTGGACGAAGGTCGGTATGCAGTTTTTCAAATTTGATTGTGCTCTTCATCATTTTGCGATTTTATTATCAGTTATACAGGGACATATGCCATGATAAATAAATTATTGTCTTCCAAATTATTATTTTCAAATTTCTGCTTACATTCGCTCTGACCAGAATTGACATCGAAGCCACATATTCCTATTGATAATACGTAATTAGAGGACTCATTCCGTTCATTAATTACATTTCCGACGCAATGTGGTCCAATAATTTTTTTATCTCAACTTCAACATCAGATTCTGAGACCTTTATTGGCTCAGGATAACTGTTTTTTCTTTGAAACTTTTTAAAAGTTAATATCAAGTTTTTTGTTAACGAAGCTTCTATTTAGTAAATAATGAAAGTTTATTAATATTGCTTCGGTGATAAGTGATATTTCTTCACACATTTCACACAAAAATTCAAAAATATATAGGCGGGAAAGTTTACACCGATATAATGTGCCCAAATAAAATTACGTATAAAACAAATATTTGATAAAAGTGAGAAAATGATAAAATGAAAACCAAAGCTCAAATATGTGTATATACTACATATGCATAATGAAAACAAACATAAAAAACAATAAAATATGCACGAATATACGTACACGCAAATACAAAAAATTATAAAAAACTATCTGACCCCGCAGCCGTTGTCCTGCGCGAAATTATGTGTTTTGAAATGAAAAAAAGTTGAAATTATATTCTGTCGAAAATGATTTAATTTCGATTTTTCTACATTTTTTTAATGTAGCGCAGCTTAATAAACAATTTTTTGATTTCTGTTCTGGTGCTTAAATATACAGAGAAGATGGGTTACCAACTCGTCAACACGCCACAGATATCTGGCCGTGTGAAAACCATAGCATTTCCCGATTTCCTTGTGTCCTGTTGATTGTCAACGCAAAGGCAATTTTCCCTGGAAATTGAATACGTTTGAACTGAAATGGCTGTCCCTTGTATTCGATAACAGCGTCATAATCAGTCGGGTTACATTACACAGTTTCGGCGCATGAAGATTGTGAAACATAATAATGACAGATCCAACTTTGAAACGCAAATAATGCTGCGGCATACCAAGCCTCTCCAAAGAATTTGGAAATTCCAATGGATAATTTACGGTTTCGTCTTCCTTGTCAAGACGATCGATCGATTTATATGACCGCAAACCTCCCGAAAATTGACTTTGAATCTTCCAGTTTAAGTCATTAACATCGGTATTTTTGGCAGCTAAAATTGCGCGTGCACGCAAGCAATTGCAGTTACGATAATTTGACCAATGTTCGGATAAACATTCGTGATGAATTCATCTTCCGTTGAAGTGAATTGACAAAAGGGAGGTGAAATTGATATCAAACCACTGGAAGTATCAACCGAAATTTGCCCATTTCCAATTCTTAGCGAATACAATGTAAAATGTCGTCGGCAATGTCATTTTTTCGTATCCCATAATTAACGCGAATTTGAAGGCTGATATGTCGAAATGATCTTCGCGAAAAGTATGCGAACTTCGGCAGCATGCGAAGTAACTATCGCATTGTCCTTCGTCTGTTTCCAGTGATTTTCATATTCCAGCAAATGCAACTGCTGTCATGCTTCTCAAAAAGTTGCACACACTGTACCATTCACAATACGCATTGACTTAAATGAAGTTGAACAGCGAGACGCACAACAGTCGGAAAACTTTCATGAATTGCAAAAGTGAATATCCTACAAAGCGCTTTATTGCAGTTCACACCCATTTCGTTCAAAGCCAATAACCGCTATGTTGCTTTCTTTGGTGACGTACTTGCAAACGTATTTGATCGATTTCACCAATCTACAATATTCAACAGTGTTGTCAACTTCGATGTGTTGTTAACGTCGATATTCACGCCTCTAAATGCTAAATGTTTTGCCATTGTCGTCTGGTGAGCGACGCCGATACAGTTAATATCCATCATTTCCCATTTCCGTTTCCGAAAGAAAAGCACATGAGTAGTGTTTCGTGCATTTATTGTCAGACATACAAACCAAAGTGGGATTGTAAGGTTCGCAAGGTCCATGAATCATATTGGTTTTCACCACTTCGTATAGGTCTGGATCTATCTCTGAATCAGGAATTTCCGCTGAAATGATTTCATCAATTTGATCTGGTGTAATCGCCATCCGCATCCAATAAAGAATGTGTGCGTGCGGCAAACATCGTTTTTGCTACTCAATAGAATACATCCAGCATCTAACAGCACCATATATACCAAAGGTTGCTTCAAGATAAAGACCATCAAACATCGCAGCTATTGTTTAAAAAGTCGTGCTGTGATATCGTTACGATCGCTAGCTGATTGACCGCGATCCATAATTCCGCACGTATGTCATCGCATTTTGGGAGTACTTCTTGCCTTTCTTTGGGCTGCCATACGTTGATGGCAAAAAGAACGCCGACAAAGGTTAGCGCGATCTCTTCGTGGCTTCGGAACAAATTTCAATCATTAATTGATCACTTCGTCTTAAACACACATAAAGTTTTCACTGAATAATTTTCCGTTGGATGGCCGGAATAAAAAAGCAAGCGACCGCAATTGTACGATTCAAATAACTTACAAATCAAAATATCGAAAAGCAAAACAACCAAAAATTGAACAAATGAAATTGTCCAATTTTCCGACTTCTCCTCATGAAAAGTGTACGGTATTTTTTTCTGAACCTTTCCCAATCCACAACAAACAACCTTTAAAAATTTCATTAAGATTGGTCTCTTAGTGTTACTAACAAACAAACATTCATATTTATTGTAACGTTTGTATGGGGAAAAGAAAAGGGCTGTTTTTAGGGGTTTTCCGGAAACTATTCGAATTTTTCTCGCCGTAAAAACCATCTTTGAACTTCAGCGAACATTTAAGAAAAAGAATTGGCCAAATTGGTCCAGGCGTTATTGAGTTATG
Source organism: Bactrocera tryoni (assembly GCF_016617805.1). Taxonomy (NCBI): domain Eukaryota; kingdom Metazoa; phylum Arthropoda; class Insecta; order Diptera; family Tephritidae; genus Bactrocera; species Bactrocera tryoni. Next base: position 57,765,639 of record NC_052502.1, on the reverse strand, counting down.
CGCGTACATACATTTTTGGTATTCATTTTTATTTACATATATAGAAGTAGATACTACATAAATAGATACATAGATAACACACAAAAAATCGCATGCCTGGTAGAATAACATGAATATCAAAGAAAGTTGCAAAAAGTTGCAACTGAAATCAAAAGCATACACTTAGAAAACATTAACTAATATAAACTAACTTGATTCATTTAAGGGCGAGACGGGGATCACAACTTTTTGTATACCTTAAATCGATGTATAAGGAAAAACCTACTACTCAAAAGGGCACTTATAAAACAATTGTTTTAAAATAATAAAACAATATATTATTACAAAAAAACTACTTTGTTATATAAAATATGCCTTTATTATCAATACACATTTCGATTTATGGGGATTAAACACGATTTTATATCGCAATTTAATTTATTATAAGAGCTAATTTTTAAGCTATTTTCACTGCACAGTCGGTGTGTTTCTATTGTCTCACTGCTCTTGCTTTTCGTAGCCCCTACGAATGGGATAGACCAAAACTGTATTTACCGTTAGTTCTACTGGTGTTCTAGGAAATAGCCTTGATACAAACAGTGGTAAATTTCAAAATTTTTTTATTTTATTTTTGGCCTATTAAATCGACCAATGTGCGATGTTAACATTTTTTCTTGGTTTTCCTTACACCTAATTCATCAGTCAAATATATTAGCAATTAACATGTAGAGATATAAAACTGTAATTTGGTACAGAGGATCGGAGGAATATTCACCATTAAATTGAAGCTTGTGAGTGTTTTCTTTAAAAAATAGGACACCTTGAAATGGATCACGCTTTACTGGCTGACTATCACGCCATACATAGACCTACAGATTCTTTCAGATGAAGGTTAAGATTAATACGAACCAAAATCACTTCGAGCAGGACCCCGTTTTTGCCAAGCTTTAAAGGGACTTCCTATCTATTTTCTTTGGAAATTTTCTTTTGGAAATATACTACTAACATGCCATATACTAAAAAAATAATCATATAGAGTAAAATCAGCCGGATGTTCGAAAATTCTGATATTTGTTATATGGGGGATAGGACAAGTATCCGCTCAAATTTATCTATTTTAGAGAAAAAGGCACACTGTTTTGAGTAAAACACGCATTCTTATTTTCATTGGGATAACTCACATGTTGGCCGGTACAAAGTCATCGGAAGCTCGAAATTTATTAGGTATTTGGGGGCTAAGAGAATTATTGGCCAGATTCAACCAATTTTTGATATACAGAGAAACTATTGACCGATATTTTCGATCAAAAGTCAACTACAGCTACAGGTGTCCAAATATTCGGTTCCTAGGGCTTGAAGAGTTGTGATTGGATTTGTACAATTTTGTTCGTAAGGGGGCATACACTAAAGGTATTATTCGTGCAAAGTTTCCTCCCGTGATATTAAACGTTTCTTGATTTGAGTACTGGAAAGTTAAAGAATCAAATGGAATTTAATTTTTGTATATGGGAATTAGGCGTGGTTGTAGTCCGATTTCGCCCATATTCTTACTGTGACATAAGAATATGAAAGCAATGCTAAGTACTAAAATCGGCCGGTCGGGTCCTGAAATATCGGATTTCACCAAAAAGTGGGCGGTGCCATGCCCATCATCCAATTTTCACCATCTCGGAGGTAAAATTTAATGTCTCTGAAGTGTTTAGTTATTGATTGACTTTGCTTCTAGTAGTTTTTAACAGTACCGTTATATGTGGAGTGAACGGGGGTTTCATCCGATTACAAAATATCACATCCAAAATATTAACACATTTACAGTCCTTCTATTGTTTTCAGCTTCAACATTTGCTGCGATCTCATTGAGAACGCAGGTCCATTAGTTTCTTATTAAAAGTTTTCCACAAATGTGTAAATATTCACACGCAGCCTAAATGGTAATGCGTTTAAGTACACAAGATATTAAGTATACAATAAATGCAACAATAAAAGCTAATGAACGCTTATGTCGTGGGAAGATTTCTTTTAGGAGAATGTGGCGGTTAATTTCCGTTTGAAGAATTAAATGTTAAATAGCACGGTAGAAAGAATACCATATATAAATAAATACAGAAGCTTTTAAACTTTAAACAACCATAGCGACAGACAACCGTTACCACGAATAATAAAATACACATTCCAGGTGGTCGCACAAAATGTGAAACAAAAACAAACACTCCTGTCAAAGAAAAAAAGTAAAACAACAATGGCACCTACTTAAATATTTTAAAGCCATCAGCATTAGGTGCTCGTAAAACGTTGGCGCACGCTAACTGTAAATATACTGTACTATAAATATACGTACATACATACATAAGTAAGCCAGAAGTGAAATAATTGCTGCTTTAAGGTGTTAGCGAGAATTATGCTTAACTTTAGGGCGTCAGGCGGTGAGTGTGCACGTAAATGCTTAAAACAACCCAGCAAAAAATATTTCAGATAATTGCTCAAGAGAGTACTTCCGATGTATCGTACTTTCAAAATAAAATATTGAAATGAATATAATATTTAAATAATATGAAAATGAGTAAATTGGGGAATGCATTAATTGCCAACTTATACCTTTAGGAAACAATTAGGTAGTCTTACTTTAACACGAATATTATTGGGATATAATTGAATAATGAATAGCCGGAAAATTGTAAAATAATACTACTGATTTAAAGCTTATGAAAGTAGATGAGCTGACTAATCTGCAAAGGTTTGCAGTCTAGTCTCTCTGTAACCTTTCACATATAAAAAGTTGTAATCAGTCTCTTCATGGGCCTTCTCAGACTCCTTTCATTTTGTTTTTTTTTTTTTTGCCACTAACAAACATATTCCTACACATTATACTAAAATGTCCGCAAGTGGATTACACGAAAGCATAGCCGTATATGTACATTTTTCGTAGAGAAGTCTGAAAATGAAAGTTGAAACCGCAAAGCAACAACAAATTGTGGTTTGTTGAACGATTCGTGGTGTAATGGTGTTAAAGTGTATCAACCAATAACGAAAATAACTTTTTTTAAGAATAAAAACATAAAAATTAAAAGTAGTTAATATCACGTCGGAAAGCAGTTTGTACCTACATATATGCTGCCCGAGTAAGTAATGGATGAGAGAGAAATAACGGATTTTTTCAAAAACGGCACATTTTTTATAAATAAATCAAAAACGGTCAATGGAATCTTTATTCCTGTGGAAGTACATTCGACGCCATTTTTTATGGAAATCAATTTCTTTTGCATGACTACCACGGGCACGCTTGCAGAAGTCCTCGCGCCGAACCCAATTTTCGACGGTTTTCAAGCATAAATCGGCCGAAACTGCTGGAATTTCACGTTCGATATGCGTACCAAGTTCATCAATCAATCAATCGCTGACTTTTTGGCATAGACCATAGACTTGACGTAGCTCCACAGGAAATAGCCTAAAGGCGTCAAGTCTCACGACTGAGGTGGCCAATTGACAGAGCCATTTCGTAACATATGGCGTTCACCAAACTTGGTTTTCAATAAATCGATTGTGACATTCGCTGTATGGCTTGGGACGCCGTCTTGTTGCAACCACATATTGCTCAAGTCCATATCAAGTTCGAGGCAAAAATATTCGATTACACAGTACAAAAGCTAATCTGGGGGGTGAGAAATTCCAAGTCAGGGTGATGGTACTAGGTCAGTATAGTAAAACTCTCAAAGGGTTTGGCGTTCGTATGTGTCAGTTTTTTTTATGACCTTTTAAATTTTTTCTTATGTTATAGTGAACGAAAATTGAGTACCAAATAAAGTGTGTAAAAGCTGCTACAACCGTCTAATGGATTGGAAAAATAGATAATAGTGGTTCGCGAGTTATGTTAAACTACGTTTTTGGCCAAAATGTTACAACTAAGCGAAAAAACATCAAGATAAGGAAAAAAATTAAAAGGTCATAAAAAAAACTGACACATACGAACGCCAACCCCTTTGAGGGTTTTACTATACTGACCTAGTACCATCACCCTGACTTGGAATTTCTCACCCCCCAGACAATAATCCCAAAAATGTTCCACAGTGTTATCATTGAGCGGTAGCGATACCTATTCACAGTAACGTGCTGGTTTTGATCATCACGGATGAAGTACGGCCCAAGGACGCCGCCGGCCCATAAACCGCACCGAAACGTAACTTTTTCAGGATGCCATGATGACTCATGAAGTACGTGTGGATTGCTGCCTGACCAATAACGCATATTTTGCTTATTGACGACGCCATTCAGCCAGAAATGAGATTTATTGCTAAGCATGATTTTTTGATGAAAGTCCGGATCATTTTCAAGTTGTTGCTCAGCCCAATTCACGAACATACGACGATACTTGGGGTCAAGCGGCTTCAGTAAGGATGTAGAGATGCCCAAAGCTTGAAAACGATGTGTGAGAGACTGATGTGGGTCAATATTCTCGACACTACGGACACTTCTTTGTCTCACTGGCACGGGAACATTTGGACAGTGCCTGTGGATCAAAATTTTTCCTCCAGACGCTCAATTGTTGATTTGACAGGAAGATTATGACGATCATAAATTGGACGTAGCGGTCTTAAAGTTAAGGACACAGACTCCTAATTTCGGCTCGTTGTTGGATCGTATATCTTTCCATGATAAAATGGCATACCAAATATCAAAATAGGGGAGAAAATATGGCGTCGTTTGCTGTCCTTATTGGTGTACTTTCGTAGCGATCCTATTGAAAAACCCGTTATATTATTTCGTGGCAGTACGCTCGGAGTATATCAAAAAAATTATCTGAAATAGTTTGGATAGCGAACATAATAAAATATTTAAATTTTTGGGTTAAAAGAACGACTTAAACAACTTGAAACACGTTGCGACTACTCCTGAGAACTCATTTTTAGAAATTTGCTAAAGGGAAGTTAATTTTACAGAATTCCGGCAGATAGAGTAGAAAAAGCTTGGAAAGCTACACTTTCAACAAAACAATGTATTTAACATTCAAATTGAAAATTATAAAAATAAATTAATTAATTAAAAATAAAATTATAGAAACTTACTTTGACTTGGCAAGATCAAGCATCAAAGTCTTGGCACTACATTGTAGAGTATTGGAAAGTTACGTTGAAGAACCTCAATCTTCCAATTTCAAATTTTCCTTTAAAATAGATATGTATATGTTTTCAATGTTAAACACAAAATTAAAATTATTTCCAATATTACGTGAAAATGTCACCATTTATAAGTACTCTCACGAATTGCCTACTCTGTGAGAGCATTTAGTTTTCCACCCTATTGAATTGTTGTTCCTTGTTCGTTAGAGAAGAGGGTAAACATTCTTACTTATGATACGCGAATACTTCACGAATCAAACACATTTTGTTAATTTAAGCAGGAAAACACCTCGATGCCTTGTTTTTACTGTTTTGATTTTTGTCGGTCCTTACAGGTTCTGTGTCAAATCATACGATTTACACGTGATTAAGCATCAAAGCCGATTTGCTCATGTTTATTCAAGCAAGCACATAAAAGCCGAATAATAAACAAACAAGTTACACACATACGCGGGTAACATAATTTTAAAATACACTCAATTACCTCACATTCCGTTTGGTTGCTAAGTGGTTCTCCTCATAATTGTTGTTGTTAAAAGTTTATAGACTGTTTAGGCTTCGCTTCGCAATCTCGCTCTGCACATATCCTTCTTCAAAGGCGTTGTTAACGAAAGTTTGTTTTGGCTCGTTGATATCGGTGCCTTGATTTGCATTCAAAATATTTCGTTACGCAAAATTTATTTGATTCCTTTTTGGCTTTTTATTAAGTTTTTTGCAGCTTATCTAGATTTCTTTTGGTACGCAGTTCGTTCACCACAATAATTGAAATGATATGCAAAAACATTTTTGCTATGAGAAACATATAATTTAATTAGAAATAATATACTTACGTACATATAAACTATTTATTGAAAATTAAGTAATATTTAACATCGAAGGTGCTCCCAAATATGAGCAATGCGCTCTTGGAGTGTTCATGGACATTTCTGAAGCATTCAGAAATGTTTCTACGGAATAAATTTTGAATAGTATCGAGTCAATAGGTTTTCATTTTGTCATATAGCCTTGAGTCAGAGCCTCTTAAACTCTAGATGGACAAGAGCAGAATTGAACGACGCTAGGGGACCAAGAAAGTGTGTAAAAGCACTCCGCAGGGTGAGTAATATTTTAAGGTACTTAGAAGGAAAAGATTGAATCCGGACAAAAGGATATACTTGTTTTCACTAGATTCTTCCATGGCTTATTTCTATTAATGGGTCTCCGAAGAACTGCACCAAGTATCTTGTAGTAGTCTTGGCAACTACTCGGGACAACCTAGGGTTTTCCTCGTTTCTATTTCATTGGTGCTACACAGTGATTTTATAACCAATTTTGCTCAACGGTGCAGTAGAGTGGTGAACATGTACGATAATATACCTACCAGAAGCCAGCTTGCTGCGCTGCTGAAGAATTTAATTTGAGCCTTTGACCATGAGGGTTTGGCAACCACTGACTACACTTTTCAATTAGAAAAGTCTGTTCAGTGTAAATATACAAACAATTGGTTGGCATTAAGTATGTTTGCTGCTCGCAACACCTTCATACGTCTTCCTGGAATATGGACGACGCAGTTAGATCGTGGACATACTGTCCAGATTTGGGAATAGGTTGTTTTTTAAAGCTGTCGAATCTCTACAATATATTTCAAGCAACGGTCCGTCTGAGAGAGCCACGCAGCTAACTTCTTATGCATCAGCAGACAACTTCAGAGTTCATATCTACCTAGACAGCCAATCAGCCATCAAGAATACCACATGGACTTCGCACAGCACTTCGACGGGTAAAATTTCAGATTGATATCTCAAAAACCGAGGGGCTAGTTCGAATATATACATACAGACGGACGGGTAGGCACACATACAAATTTATTGTCAGATTTCTGGTCTCGATGATAAATTTTTGATCCCAAGGCTTCGAGTTTTCCAAAGTGTGAGATCTGATGAAACGAAAAACCCCATAAATAACAAGTAAGGAAGGGCTAAGTTCGGGTGTCACCGAACATTTTATACTCTCGCATGATTAAGTAATAATCGAGATTTCATTATACGTCATTTACATATTTTTCAAATACCGTATTTTTGTAAAGTTTTATTCCGCTATCAGCATTGGTTCCTAATGTATATACTCGTATTATACAGAAAAGGCATCAGATGGAATTCAAAATAGCGTTATATTGGAAGAAGGCGTGGTTGTTAACCGATTTCACCCATATTTCGTACATGTCATCAGGGTGTTAAGAAAATATTATATACCGAATTTCATTGAAATCGTTTTAGTAGTTCCTGAGATATGGTTTTTGGTCCATAAGTGGGCGAGGCCACGCCCATTTTCAATTTTTAAAAAAGCCTGGGTGCAGCTTTCTTCTGCAATTTCTTCCGCAAAATTTAGTGTTTCTGACATTTTTTGTTAGTCGGTTAACACACTTTTAGTGATTTTCAACATAACCTTTGTATGGGAGGTGGGCGTGGTTATTATCCGATTTCTTCCATTTTTGAACTGTATATGGAAATGCCTGAAGAAAATGACTCTGTACAGTTTGGTTGACATAGCTGTAGTAGTTTCCGAGATATGTACAAAAAACTTAGTAGGGGGCGGGGCCACGCCCACTTTTCCAAAAAAATTACGTCCAAATATGCCCCTCCCTAATGCAATCCCTTGTGCCAAAGTTCACTTCAATATCTTTATATATGGCTTAGTTATGACACTTTATAGGTTTACGGTTTCCGCCATTTTGTGGGCGTGGCAGTGGGCCGATTTTGCCCATCTTCGAACTTAACCTTCCTATGGAGCCAAGGAATACGTGTACAAAGTTTCATCATGATATCTCAATTTTTACTCAAGTTACAGCTTGCACCGACGGACGGACGGACAGACGGACGGACGGATTTCGACTCTACTCGTCACCCTGATCACTTTGGTATATGTATATAACCCTATATCTGACTCTTTTAGTTTTAGGACTTACAAACAACCGTTACGTGAACAAAACTATAATACTCTCCTTAGCAACATTGTTGCGAGAGTATAAAAAGGTCATTCACCTCGATAAAATATAAACAAAAAGGTTACTGATAGAGCCAACTGGCAGCCAGCTCAATTTGAGGTCATCTCATGACCTTTAAATCACAGCACATCGAAGTGCGACAGTCACCTACACAGACCAGGCACGGTGCCGGCTTTTCTTTTATAGAGCCAACTTCCGGTGAGGTCACCTCGTGACTTTCAAATCACACCACCTCAAGACGCGAAGGTCACCTAAGCGCTGAACTTTCTTTTATAGAGACAGCTGACAGCCAGCTTCCCTGAGCCCACCGCATGACTATTTAATCACATTACATCAAAGCGCGATATTCCAGGATCAGGGCAGCATTCTTAGCTTCTAAATTCACTTATGTATATATAAAGGTTACTACCATAATGTCTATCCGTACTTTATGTCGCTATCAAAATAATGGCTTAAAATTCCAAATGTGTTTGAAAATATGCTTGATTTTGTTTGTCTAAACTTATATTATATTGGCAGGCTAATCACAACCTTGCAGCTATTGAGAAATCCTCTGCTTCTCAGTACTACCAAAAACGACCAGAGCATATGTTAAGTGGACTTGTTCTCATCTGTCACTTTTTTTAGGTTTCGTCAGTTGATGACTCAACAATCATATTGATTATATAGCCACCCATATCATAAGGTTGCAAGAAATAATATTTCGGACACCTAAACGAAAGCTTTATTATGGTGATTGTAACATTAAATTGTTTTAATTAGTAGTAGAATTCAATAAAGAACATTGAAGAAATAGAAAATCTGAACTTTATCTCCCTCTATTGAGCCGCGTATTTGATATTCGGTTGCGCTTGAACTTACGTCTGCTCGCTTATTTACTTTACCTTCTTTTCTTTTCGTTTTTATTTGTGTACTTAGTTTTTCATTCATAAAACTTTTACATCTTACAACAGTAAGTAATTGCACTGTACAATGAAATCCACTCGCTGCAACATTATCATAGCTGGATTTTTCCTCCTACTAAAATTTAATAAAATATTAACACCTCTCGACCGCATCCGCTCTTCGTGGCTTGCCTTGCAGTCTCCAGCTGACATATTATTCTTGCCGCTGTTGTCATTTTTTGACTCATTTAATGTTAAACATCCTAGTGAACAAGCTTACGCGCAAACTTTTGCACAAATACTTATCCAAAACTCTATTATACATACATACAAACATAACCACTATACTCTTATATCCGTACAATCACCGGATCCAACGGCACAGTCCGCCTGCAGCTTGTGTTGGCGCCTTCTTAGGTTAGCTGACTTTGTTGTATACAAGTTTCAATGTTTAATTTGAAGTTAAATTTGATGTTGTTAATTTTTTTTCTTCACAACGATGCTCTACAACTATTTTATGCCATCATTCGCCGGACGTGCTGTCTGCCATTGGCTATCGCTGCTGTCAGCTGCTGGTTGCTGTCGCCGCTTTTGCTTTCGGTGCTCCAACTTCCTAACTGCCTGGCGTCCAGCTTCCCTTCCACTTCCACATCCGTTTTCGCAGCAAGTTTATGGCCACTTGCAATTTTCTTACAACAATTTATGTTGCTTTGCACATTATTTTACTTTTAGTTTTTTTGTTGTTGTCTCTGGCGTTTTCCAACATTTACAAATGTTGATATTATTTTTGTTTAAAGTTATTCATGCGCCGCTATTTGCTTATATACTTATATTTTGAGTGGCCGAGACTTTGAGGCAAGCTGAAGTGGTTTGGATGCAGAAAATATACATAAATAGGCACTGAAGAAATACTTATATTTTTACTACGGTGCAGTGATTGAGCGGAAAGTGAAGAAGGAATAAAGAAGAGCGAAATATTTTATAAAACAGGCAAAGAATTTTTCGTATATCAAAGCAAATCACCTTAGCATATTTAGGTAAAACATAAATCTACCTAATAAAAATTAAAAAGTCTACAAATCAATATCATGAACTTACGGCCATGATAAACGTAGCTTGATCAGTGAACGCTAAAAATGCTTTGAGTTACAATTATATTTCTACTGAAAAATCGAAATCAATAATTGCCAAAGAAGAGGACTTAGTGATGGCTGTGACCCTATTTCTCACATCGATTTTATAAATACAGTACAGGTCCACCAAAGCGAAGTAAATATATTCCTTTGATGCTTGTAAGCACTTACAGGGTTTGTACGGAAAGTAATAGGACTGAGTCGATTTAGATTTATTGAACCAATCGTTCCTATTCTATACAAAATTTCAAAATAAGCTTCTTCTGCGTCGATGCAGCGCTGCCAGCCCGATTTCCAAGCATTGAAGACGTCACGGAAGGCATTCTCCGCAATAGCCTTGAGAGCCGAGGTGCATGCCGCTTGGATCCTCTCTGTCGTCTCAAAAGAAAAGCAAAATTGCCTCTTTGCCTCAGGATCATCAAAGATCCATGATGATCACCTGTGATTACGTTATTCAAAAATTGGGTTGTCATGTACAAATTTTCTTGACACACTTCCACTCGCGGCAGTTTCTGGTTGTGAGTGAGCACTTTTGCGACCATCTTCGCGCACATCTTGCGCATGTTCAAGTGCTCCGTCACAATGTCATGAATTGATAAATTTAATATCTGGGCAATTAAACGAATACTCATAGTTCAAAACTTTCCGCACACGTGTCACATTGTCGGTGTTTGTCGAAGTCGCAGGTCTCCCAGCACGATCTTCATCAGCGACCACTTCTGGGCCCTCCAAAAAGGCCACCGAAACACACCACTTCTTGCTAAAACAACATCTGGTTAAGCCTGCATGATCATATCAAATGTTTCTGTCGCAGATTTATCGAGTCGCACACAGAATTTAATCACGCACCTCTGCTCTAACGAACGCTGCATTTTCGGCTTGCAATATTCACAGAAACACGTCGCGCGAAATTTTTGTCCTGACCCTCCTGGTGCTCGGTGACAACTGACCACCCGCTCGTTCGTTAGCTAGAAAGCTGATAAAAAAGGGTGTAATATTTGTGCTTTGAATGTGAATATTTATTGTCAACAAAATTGAACAATATAGTAATTTTCCAAGATAGTCGTGTATACGATTTTCAATCGTTTTTGATATGTACATTAAACCTATTACAGCTGGAGTTGGCGCCTGTTTTATATTAACTATTTCAGATATGTCCTCTTATGATTTAATTGAAAATTAAAAAACCTTCTACAAAAAATGTTTGTATATAGTACATATATGTATGTACGAGTATAGAAAAACGCGATGAAATCAATATGTACACATTCTTATTGAGATTTTTGTTCGTACATGATTGTCTTCTTGTTTAGCAAGAGATCTGAAAGGGCTATACTTTCAATCAGTGCTCAATTTAAGAAAAGTGGGGTCTATGATTCCCGTCCATTATCTGGCCGACCATCTTTACTCAGATCTCACGAAAAGCAGTGTGTTCTGGAGCAAGCACAAAACAATCCTAATGTGATAGCTAGTGAAATTGCGGAAATTATTAAGCAGTAGTTCTCTATGTCTGTTAGTACTGATATTGTTCGAAGAACTTTAAAAGAACTACACTACCGCAGTAGGAGAAACCGGTTAATTTCATTAATTAATTGACAGAAACGACTTACCTTTACAAAACAGCATAGAAATAAGCCCTTTGAATTCTGGAAGAGGATCCTGTTTACGGACGAAAGTAAGTTATGGATTTCGGTTTACCGGGTAAGCATCTTATGTGAAGAAAACCGATAACCGTTTTAGATGTTAAAAATTTGAATATTACTTTAAAACATGGTGAAGGTGGATTTAGGAGGTTTGAAGTTGCAAAAGCGCCAATGGAGTGACAAACTTAGCATTCATAAATCAAATTACGAAAAACAACAAGTATATTCATATATTATTCGAGTATATGTTCCAACAGTAAATCGAACCCAAATACACTGCCTTTTTTCTGCTCTTTTGCCCAACGTTTGTAACGTCGATTTGGTCATATCCGTCTGTATGTATGTATATACGCGAACCAGTCCATTAGATTTTGAGATATTTACCTGTGATTTTAAAGACGACCTTTTCTTCTCACGAAACTGCTCATTTATCGGAACCACCGATATCGAACACCTATGGCATATAGAAGCCATACAAACTGAACCATCGGAATCAAGCGCTTTTATAGGAAACTTTTTCATGAATTATGTTCACCAAATTTTGGCATTATTGTCTAAGGCAGCGAACAATCTCCGATACCAATGAACTTCAATAAATAAAAGTTTTAGTTAGTTTCATTGAAAAAATATTATATATTTTATTAGTGGTTCCATTATCTCTTTTCTTTTATTTCATAGAAATAAAATTCAACTAGGTTGTATAGGTTGTCAGTTTGTAATTATCCTTACAAAAAACACAATTGTGCTTTCTACAAGGAAATCTACATTCATTTTAAACCCTCCCATGCTGACGTTGTTGACCGAAGCTTGAGCAGTAACCCAGAAGTTTTTGCACGTTTTTTGTTGTACTAGCGATTGCCAGTGGACCCCGTTAAAAAGAATTAATAGCTTATTCGAAGCGACTGCGAGCATCAGCAGCACCACCAGCTGGAGCAGCTGCAGCAGCAGCGGCACCACTAGCAGGCATGGACGAGAGTTTCTCGCGACCTTGGGCAATCAATTCTTCAACGGACTTGCCGTTCAATTTCTTGACAACCTTGGTGAGGCGTTCGGAGTCAACTTCAATACCGACCGAGCTGAGGATTTTCTCGATATCGGCATTTTTGGAGTTTTCGGAACCGCCAAGAACAGCCAACAAGTATGCAGCCACGTAACGCATTTTTTAAGTCCCTTTTTTCGACACGAAACGTGTACAGCACAAGAAAATACAACTTTCGTTTAAAAACTTTACAACGAACCCCCTACATAGGGTTGGGCGCTGGGTTTGGGACCCGCCACGTAAAACAACACCCACAATGAAAGAGAACAACAAGCCTCGGAAGAGAAACGCCCCTTTTGATGACGACCATAGCAAACAAAAAAAGGACTATGATATCAGGGCATGCACCTGGAATGTCCGGACCCTTAATTGGGAAGGTGCCGCTGCCCAGCTGGTTGATGTTCTCGCGAAAATAAAGGCTGACATCACCACCGTCCAAGAAATGCGATGGACGAGACAAGGACAGAGACGACTAGGTCCTTGTGACATTTACAACAGCGGGCATATAAAGGAGCGCAAGTTTGGTGTTGGATTCGTGGTGGGAGAGAGACTCCGTCGCCGAGTACTATCATTCACTCCGGTGAACGAACGTCTAGCCACAATCCGCATCAAAGCGTTGTTCTTCAACATATCGCTGTTTTGTGCCCACGCCCCGACGGAGAGAAGGACAAGGTGACGAAAGATGCCATCTATGAGCGCTTGGAGCGTACTTATGAGAGCTGCCCCCGCCACGATGTCAAAATCGTGCTTGGCAACTTTAACGCCAGGGTGGGCAAAGAATTCAGCCTCCACGACGAAACATCCTCAAATGGATTGAGGCTGATTGACTTCGCCGGGGCCCGAAATATGGTTATCTGTGGTACTAGATTCCAGCATAAGAAGATTCATCAAGCTACCTGGCTGTCTCCGGATCGAAAAACTACCAGATCGATCATGTTGTGATAGACGGAAAATACGTCTCCAGTGTTCTAGACGTGCGTACGCTCCGAGGTCCTAACATCGACTCGGACATCTATCTTGTTGCAGCCAAGATTCGCACCCGCCTCTGTGCAGCAAAAGACGCACGTCAACAAACACAAGGAAGGTTCGACGTCGAGAAGCTGCAATCACAACAGACAGCCGAACGAATTGCAGAGGAGAGAAAACAGGCTGCCTACCTCGCAACGTTACGATCGACCACTACACGTGAGGGATGGGATAGATACCGAGAGTTGAAGAGCGAAGCGAGACGCATTTACAGACAAAAGAAAAAAGAAGCCGAAATGCGTGAGTACGAAGAGCTTGATAAGCTGGTCGATAGCAGTAATGCTCGAAAATTCTACGAAAAAATGTGGCGGCTTACAGAAGGTTTGAAGACCGGAGCATACTCTTGTAGAACCTCCAAAGGTGATCTAGTCACCGATGCCCAGAGCATACTTAGATTATAGAGGGAACACTTCTCCAGCCTGCTGAATGGCAGTGAACGAACAACACCAGGAGAAGGAGAACCCGATTCCCCAATCTGGTTTTGCTTGGAATATCCAATTGGCGCCACGTAGCGAAAAGAAGAAACGACTGGCGCGCTGTTGTTAACTCGGCTATAATCGCGTAAGCGGTGTCTACGCCAATTAAGAAGAAGATTATCTCTTTTCGAACGGTATATTTTCCACAAATAGTTTGGCAGTTACAATGCTCTTCATGAATGAATTCGCACGATCAAGCATGACCGAAGAGACCTGTTTACGGTACTCTTTTTGAAAAAAAAATCAGATATATCGGGACAATTCGAGCAAGAACGCGTTTCATTCCCAAAATATCCACCAAAATCATTCATACCGACACGCAAGAGATGTCGAGCTTATTGCTATCTCTCTAACATTTGCCTGACGATTTTCAAGAATCATATCCCCACGGTTTTTAATATTTTCATCAGTCAAGAGGTCGAAAGTGGTCCAGAACGAGGCATGTCTTCAACGATCTCTCGACCGTCTTTGAAGGCTTTGTTCTACTCGTAGGCTTGTATTTTTGATAAAACTGAACCAACGTAAGCATTTTCCAATATTCGCAACGATTGGGCACACGAATTTTGGTTAGAGATACAAAATTTTAGACAAGTTCTTTTTTCGATATTTGTAGCCATTGTAAAAGTCGCAATGCACCACTGAGATGTACCGACTTAAGCAGTTGCTGTAAAGAAACTGTTTGACATATCGCGCTCATATTTGGCATAGTAATTAAGGATAGTCCTACTTAGCACTTTGCAAAATACATATTTTTGAAATATCATTTACCCAGGGAAATTAAATAACAACTCCCGGGTACTTTTATGTCTAAATGTATGTTAATGTAAAAAAATTTAATAAACTATTTCAAAACACTTAGTATCAATACTAATTAACAATCGAGACGTTCGTGATCCTGTTTACTTTAGCTTCCATAAATGCTGAATTAGTGTAGTTGTTACTCCCAAATATATGGTAACATGCGGCACTATTATACTATAGAGTTCTCCAAAAGATCATTGGAATACTGAATCTTGAAACAAAAAATTTTCGACTACCTTTAGTAATAGCATAATGTCTCAAATATCAATTTTAATTATTTCTTATATAATAAATACAACCGATAAATGTGTAAACCAATCGCCAAACACCCATTTTATTCCATTTTGCCTAATCTTGAAACATTACTAATATGCGGGTAATCATAAATATTTTCTAAAATTAAAATGCCATAAAATTTTTATAACTTTAAAATCAAATTCGTGCCGCTAAACAATAAATTCGCTTAAACTTATTTAAAACGTCGAAATCTTATACTTCATTAAGCGAGTCAAGTGGATTTCCTGTAGTTGTGGTAGTTCTTGGTTTGGGTGTAGTTGTTGTTGTAGTAGGATCTTCCCATCCCTTGACGACCAATGCGTCTCCAAACACGGGTTTGAAGAATAAAACAAAGCGTGAGTAACGACGAGCAGAATTCTGAAATGAAGAAAATTAATTGAATGAAATGAAAGTGACTTACAGCATACGTATTTAAGCGAGAAGATAAACTATCAGGTACAATTCAATATACCGTTTAAATTTCTTTATGTTGTATTTAGCAAAAGCACCGAGATAAAATTTCTGTTAACTTAATGTGAGCAATTCAGCTGTTAAAAAGCTTTTAAAAGGCTTTTAACAGCTTCAAAGCTTATCTTATTAACAGTTATTTTAGCTTTCCGTTGCAACTGCACAATAAGCTTGAGCTTTATAAAGCTTTATGTTGAAAAGCTTATTTTTGTATGCTATTACACCAGTCTAATACTGAGTTAAACTTTTATATAATGCTACGCTTATCTAACAATCGGACTTAATATGTGTATGTAGTTTTACTTGAACAAGCTTTCAATTTCGTATATAGACTTACCATAATAAGCCTTGAGAACGATTTGGAGATGTTTGTTAAAGTTGCAAATGACTTGTTGAAAAGTTCTTCGGGAAAGTCCAAAGACACTTGCTTTCTATCGAATTCCGGTACATCGTCATACTTGTTGTTAGTGTTAGCTGTAGCTCGGGATGGGCGTATTAGACGGCTAGTCTTCAGCGAGGTTAACTGAAAATATAAAAACGAAATAATGTAAATGCTTACAACCAAAAGATGTAAGAATGTAATAAAATTAGGTAAATCCAAATAACAAATATATACATAACAAAAACGGATTGCGATATGCTGTAATTGTTTTATAATAAGTGTATCATTATAAAACATGAAAAACTCACATTAGCTAAGTATAATATAGGTAGCCGAGTTACACAAATATCCAACTTGAGAGGCAATATTTTTCAAAATGTTACCAAATTTAAGACCACTACGTCTGAGAAATACTTTCAGAAAACACAAATTGACAGTTGATTTAGTTTAACTGGACTACCGAAATTTGTACACACTTCGACCAACCAGGTGACTTTTCAAAATGATTACCAAAAATGTTCATACAATTTGTTCGATTTTTTAAATATATATTGTAATCATTATAAGGTTTTCTTTAAATAGATGGTGAAGTAAGCACTTCTTGACATTGAAAAATGTTGGTTAAATACAAAAATCTAGAGAATTCTGGCAGACTTGGTTCCTTTTTAAAAAAAACATTTAGTCACATATTAAATATTTTTCAATCAATTTTATAAGAAAAGAGAGAAAAATATTAACATACGATATTCGAAAGCCGAAATATATTTTCACATTGCTTACCATAATAAGTAGCGGAGCCGTAGCTTAAAGCGGTACATGGTTTACGGGTTTTCAAAATTGAATCTCTTTATTGTCTTATTAAATTCTACAACATCTATAGAATATTGTCCTAAATTCGACAACGAGCAATAGTTTCGAAGATGTCCACGTTGTTTCGAGCAATAGTTTCGAAGATACAGCTTGAGAAATTATGCGTCTACGCTAGATAGGCTAAGTGCACCGTCTTTAATCGCGTTTTTCTCGAACCTGTGAAGTTTGTTGGCAAGATTTCTCGAGAACTACTCAACCGATCTTCATAAAATTTTACAGAGGTCTTTGAAATACAATCCTTAAAGACTTGAGCGAATGATTTTTTCTCGATTACAACAGTTCAGTTTTTTTCTCTTCGTTCGAGTTCTAAGTTAAGGTTTTAACTCAAACACGTATGTTTTCCACTTTAGATGATCCTGCAAGGAGTTATCCTGCCAACGCAGGCGCAACTTTTTTTGGAGGGTCACCGAAAATGGCGTCGCAATGGCCGAGTTAAAAATATATATATGTTTTTTAATTTCAGAATTTTTTTGTTAATAGTATATTTATTAAACAATAAAAATTCTAATTAAATATTTCACTATTTATATGAGAAAAAATTATTAAAAAATTGCTTTTTTTACTCGAGGAAACCCATGTAACCCTTAAGTTTGATTGAGACATTGAAAATGGAAAAAAATAATTTCAACGTTTTATATGAAAAAAATGATGAGGAGACTGCAGTTTCAAAATGATAAATGCTTATATTTGGACAATAAAATCCTTTCCAATTTTTTATGAGTACCATATTGACGTATAATTAAATCAAAATGTCACATTTTATAAAATTTAGATTATTCGCAGACCTTAAGGGATCGTCTGAGTATGAAATTTTCGAAAATCGATTTTTTTTGTTTCATTATCGGATAGTATACAATCTAGAGTGGGGAACGCACCACAGATTGGAGATCTTTAAACGCGTTTTCCTCAGAATGGTGTTTTACAAAACGGTTTCCACTCTCAAAGGAAGAGTTATGAAGATATCTAAAAAAATCATTTTGTATTCATCATGAATATATTTATTTATGAAAAACTTCGACTAATTAGTTAATTTCAACATTTGAAACAAAATCACGAAAATCAGTGAGTTTTCGGAGCTTCGCACTGAGACGATTAAAAAAAAAAATCTAATAACTAAAGAGAGCTGGATTTCAAATTAATACCAGTAAGGTCTACAAAGAATATTAGAGACAGGAAAATGTAATTAGGGTTTTCATATAGTCACATAAAATTATTAGTTATAACGAACCGAAAACATAGCGTTGAGAATTGAAATTACGTAAACACATTTTTGTATGTAATCCAAAAATAAGTTTTTTAAACAGGTGTAAAATTTTATGATTTTAGCATTGCGTTACACAGTACAACAGCTAATCTGGGGGGTGAGAAATTCCAAGTCAGGGTGATGGTACTAGGTCAGTCCTTTATAGACCAGAGTAGATAATTTTCGAAGCGAAAAAATCATAGTAAGATGAAATCCATTGAAAACGAAAGATAAAATAACAAAAATGAAAGGAAAAATAATTTACGGGCTATCCGAGGTCGGAAAAAGGAAGGGGAGAGGAATGGTTGAATTTTTAAGGGCTAAAATGGTATATGAGGATTTCCGGCAAAACTACGAGTTCTATAACAAAATATACACAGTTTTTTATACATTTTCACATACATGAAAGCATTTACAACTTTTGCATATCCACCATTGACACAAAATTTCAAGAATTATATGAAAAATTCAAATATTCAAGTTTTTGGATTTGTTATTTTGTCCTTCGTTCGTATGTTTTCGATCGTTCGTTCGTCCTTCCCACATAAACCTGTGAAAATATTGACTTTGCGTGTTTCGTGGCGATATACAACTTTCAATTAAAGGCAGACTTAATCTACAAGCATGGATGTTGAAACTTCTGTCGATAGGTCTTTACTATTTAGTAAATTTGCCATGGAAAGTGGTGGCTTTCATAACTAAAACATTAAAAAAAAATAATAACAACAAAAACACGCGCTTCAGAAACCAAATATATATCGAATGATTTATTTAAATCCTGTACAATTATTTACAGTTATTAATGATATGGTTTACAATCGTGTGTAATGGGAACGTAAAAAATACTTAAATTAAACTAAAAATACAAAAAAAAAACGCAAAAACTTTATAAAAAATATTTTTTCGAATTGTTGGAAATTTTAAAATATCAAAACGAGTATGGTTGCCTACATAATAAAACTACCAATATGCGCAGAAGAGTTTAAAGAGTGTATAACAAGAACTATACATTATTTACATAAGTATATTCAAGGATAATAGGAAGACATTACTTTCGAAGTTTATATGGTTTGCTTTGTAGCATTCTGCGTTAAATAGAATAAAGTTGAAATTTAACGTATTACATGCGCAGTATGCAAGTATGTATGAGTATGTGTGCGTGCTTCGCCTTTGTACATGTGTTTAATTGTATGTGTGTGTGTGTCTCTCAATGAAAGTGCATTCTCAAATGGGTGTGTGGATCGATATTTCGTAAGCAGCGCGTAACAATAATTCTGTATTGAAGTGTATAGCCAGAGAAGAATTTGTAAATGTATTGACATATATATATAAGTACATATTGGCATATGTTGCTAAATATATATACGTATTTTAGTTAACATCACAGCAGCCACTTGCAGCAGCCTTAATAGCCAGCCTCGTCTGAATCCGGCGCGGCTGTGGTACCGCCTCCAGCAGGTCCAGCTGCAGAGCCTTGCAGAATAGGACCAGAGAAGCCGAGGAACTTCGACACGATATTACCCAAACCAGCATTGGCATTGCCATTGCCCGCTGAAGAACCGCTGAAAGCGGTGATTGTAGTCAGCACGCCAGTGGTCAAATCGTTGGCAATATTGCCAAGTGAGCGTATTTTGGGTGAAACTACGGCGGTAACGAGCGTTTGGAAGTCCTTAATGGGCACGGGTTGCTTAATGTCCCACTGCTTGTTCTTCTCGATGTTGGCGCGATCCAGCTGCTCGATGACACGCGTTTTGGTGTCGAGGAAGTTGTCGATTTTCTGTGCAATAAAAATTGTTGTTTATTTATTAGTTAAAATAAGCAAATATTTGTCGCAATAATTTCAAAATAATGCTTACACCAAAGACAAATCCCAGCACTGCATTCTTGGCTTCGAGAGTCGCATCGGGTAATTTTCTTTTGTTGCGCTCAAGATCATCGCCTGAAACTGCCTGCAAAACCGTAATCAAAAGATAAGTTAAACATTTGCTTTAGAAAATCGTCGACTTTTTGAAAAAATGTTGTATTGAATTCCCTTGGCCACATGGCTCAACTTATGTTTTTAAATAGGTATGTAAAGTAAGTTCGTAGAGGTATTTTAGGATGTTCTACCACAAAAAGGGTGACCCCCTAATCTGCTTCAAATATCGCGGGGTAAGCCTCCTCAACTTTACAAATAATGTTGCATCGAGCGTAGTATGTGAAAGACTGAAGCCCACCGTAAGCAAACTGACTGAAGCTTATAAGTGTGGCTTTACACCTGGCAAATCAACAAGTGACCAGATTTTCACCATGCGCAATATGAAGGAAAAATTCAAAGCTCGAAAAGGAGCTGCCTTTATGCTGCTTTGTCTGAATTTGGTATCCCCGCAAAACTAATACTGCTGTGTAAACTGACGTTGAGCAACACCAAAAGCTCCATCAGGATCGGGAAAGACCGCTCCAAGCCGTTCGATACCAAACGAGATATAACCACGTAAGCGGTGTCTACGCCAGTAAAGAAGAAGAAGATGTGTGTAACTAGCTCTTTGTGGCTTCTTAAATTTCAAAAATACCTAAGTTCTAAGAAAAATGCCTAAAATCTAACAAAAATGCTTGAAATCTAAATTGCAAAGCACTGAAAGCCATAACCAAAGATAAAGCAAATATGATAATGCCATAAAATCGTTGCCACTTGCACTTTGCTACAGCCATAAATACGTGTCTTTAATTGCCGCTAAAGACATGCAAGTGGGCACACAATTGACCTAGCCAAGTATTAAACGATTAAGGTCACCGCATAATTGCGCAATATTGCTTAAAAATAGATTTAATCAATGCGAAATCTTTGCGGCAATTTTCAGCTAATCGTTGTAGGCTATTACGCTGCTAAAATTGTTCATATTTATTTAACGAAATTTGCATTCAGAGCAAAGTTCATTAAGTTCATAGTTGTTTTTTTCTTTTCAATAACCACAAACTCACCAATTGACTTAATGAAATGGTGAGTGACCGATTTGCAGTTGGACTATGTCACTTCACCTCTGACAACGCGAACGAAAATCCGGTTTCAAGTTTACACTCATTTAGAAAAACCATGATTTGTGCATAACTATCTTGTTCAAGCTTGTTTTTGTAATTTTTTCAATCTAAGATATGCTTTTTTTCTCGATCCATCTCTTAATATCATATGCGCCACTCGCGTTCGACTTGACCCAGTTGAAATATAAATAATTGCACAAGTAACAAGAAATACATATAATGTATGATATGAAATAAAACATGAAATTCGCTAATTTAAAAAAAAAATCATATTGTCTAACAAATTAGCATTGTCATAAAGTTTTAGTTAAGACAAAGCCGTGTTTGACAACGCAGCATTTAACTGTCTCTTGGCGCCTCAATTGTGTAATTATATGACATGATATGTGGAGAATAATATGCGAGTCACACAGCCTATCATTGTCAGCTATAAAACTGGCTACAGCAGCCAATAAAAATTTGTTGTAAACTGGAACAAATAAACGGATTAATTTATATTATTTATTTATGCAATATACGCTTGAGCTAGCTTGTCATTGCTCTTAGTTAATAAATCGCACCCATTTAGCTACGCTTTTCGTTAGAATTTAATTGTAAACCAATTTGTACTGTTCAGTTTGCACTCTGATTTAATTTTGAAGGTTGCGTGGTAAAACCAACTGAATTGACATTCAAATTATTATGAAAGATTACATTTTTGAAATATTTCAATTGCATTTTTCACAACTACCAACGGAGTAAGCGATTGATATAGCATACTAAAAGCGGCTAACTTACTTGTCGTTGGTCAACCAACGATTTTCCATAATTTCCATAAATTAAGTATGTTTCGCTTTATTCAATGGTTATCAGTTGAACCTAAGCACCTTGACTTCGAATATTGGTTTTAATTTATCAAGACTTGTTGACATCACAGGTGACACAGCTGCTAGTGCTGACACACTGAAAGTTTTGTTTTTTCGTTCAATAAGACTGCAGCCGCCTTTGATACTTTAATCTGGCTTCAATTTTATGTGATTCTTTTGTGCGTATTCGTTAAGCTGTAGTTTTTTTCTAAGCAAAGGTATTGATAGGAATGCGTTTTGTAATGCAAATACTATATACTTAGTCACAATTGTGTTCAATTGAATTTAGAATTGTTAAACATCTAATATATAAACTTAATGTTTATCTAGAAGAATTTCACGCAGGAGATAATTTATCAACTAACCAGCCTCTGATCTTTTGACTGATTGATTTGATCGTTTTACCATACAAAATAAAAATCTTATTTTACTACATTAATTCTGAATCGAACTTAAATCGAGTGGTAACTGGTATGGAACTCAGCGGGTTGTTGTTCACACTAAAAATTTCACTGCGCTTAGCTCTTCGGTTGTTGTCCAGGCTGTACATTTTTTTGTGCATAAAATTGAAATCAGCTCATGAGTTTTAATCATTATAAAAATTCGAAATGAGCCTATCGTTAATCGAGTAGCAGGCTGTGCGAAAGACATAAAATGGTTTCTTAATTAAAATCTTATTGTATTAAATTAATTTAGCTTTGCGGAAAGGCTGTACGATAATAATTACGTCACGGTGTTTTATGTTCGAAGGTATCTAATTTAACTTGAATCGTTCATATAGTTTGTTTACAGGAGAAATCAGGGAGTAACCTCGTACCGCATATCGACCAGAAGTGTCTTGGGAGCAGGCCAGCAGTGGAAAGTCTTGCCAGAAGCAAGGAACTTCACATCTACTCGGTGCAGGCCACAGAGGCATCGAGGGCAATAAAATAGTGGACGAGCTTGCCAGGAAAGATGTGCGGCTAATATCCGAAAACACACGTCGTGTGCAAAACGGTAGATCAGAAGTACACAAAATTCCTATTGGCACTCGATAAAAGAGACTGTAGGAAAATGATCGGAATACTAACTGATCACTATCTGGTGGCGGCACACGTCCGCAGAATGGGGCTGATAAATCGAGAAGACTGCAGAAAATATTTAGTGCAAGCATTAGAGAAACAGTGGAGCATCTCTTGAGCACTTGTCGCGCATTGGAAAGACTACGCGGTAAGCATCTGGGGTTCCCACGGTACGATACACTGGAAGAGATATCGATAGTGAGGCCGCAGAGTCTGTTAAAATTCGCGTCAAGCGCAGGGATCTCAAATGATGACTACTCCTTATGGACTTAGGAATTGAACTCCATCTGGCGTCGCAAAGGATGACAAATGGTCTATGCGTTGCTTATTGCTTACCAGTTTAACCTAATCTAACCTTGATTTCTGTAGCGATAACGTCCACTTTTTGGAACCATTCTTCATATGAGTAGTGTTAGTTCTTGTTGGTACGGTTTAGTATCTATTGTGGTTGATTAAATTATTATTTAAAGCAAGCTATAAAACACTTTCGTTTTCTCATTGGATGTACTTGGGGATTTTAATATTAATTTACTGAGAATTATATATTAAATGAGTAACTAATTAATTGCTTTCTTGGTTTTTAGTTTCTTTATTTGTTTATTTGTTATATATTTTTAATTGCCCAATTTGGAATCTAGATAAATTACTATCATAAAGGGCACAACCAGTACAACTGCTTAAAAATAATTATATTCATGGACTCATTTGAAAGAGAACTACTGTATGAAAGTTTTGAGAATATATTTATATAGTACACAATGAATATTGCAAAAATTAAAAAAAACGTATTTAGGGTATACTTCGCTATTTCCCAAGTTATTAAAAAAGTCCTCCTGCAGTGATTTTGGCCTGAGCCATAACTAAGAAAGAATTAAAGAGATTTTTAATCTGTAAAGTCTTTACAAGGTCCTACGATTGTCAAAAAAATATTACTAAAATAGCTCTTTGATAATAAATCAAAATTTGTTAAATTATTGTGATTATTTGTCAATCAAAAATTAAATTGTAATACATCGAAAATCTCGATTGTCTTTGTAAAAAGCATCATATACAAAACAAAAAAATGCCAAGCAATAAGAATAATTTTACTTCAAGTTATAACTACAGCCAATTTAATACTCTAGTTTTGGGAAAAATGCGTTTAAAGGTAAACTGATGGACCTGAGTAAACTACATAAGCGTCTGCACTTTAGAAACCTTTAACTCAAGGAATGTTTGAAATATTATTAGGGAAAAGAAATAGTTCTCGAGAAGAAGTACTTTTAATTATGACACATACTCACTCCTGAGTTTATACTGTTGTACATACACATATGTAAATGTCTTTATGCTGCTTTGCTGGAGTTTTTTCAACGGGCAGTATATCCACTCGATAATTAGGAAATAACTATTTCTATTATTTGAGATATTTCCTCGGATATGATTGCAACACAATAATGTTATATCGAGTTCCTTTATTACAAGTTAAATACTTTGTAACTTGCACTTGAGACCATAAATTTATATGTGTGTACTTATAATATAGGTATTATTGACCACGTATTGACTATTTTCCCACGTTAGTTATATATATTTTGAAAGTAGAACAAATGAGAGATGACCTTTTGAAATCTAATTAGAAAGGCGCGCAACAGCCTACAGCCTAGTAACTCAAAACGAGTTGTTGGCCATTACAAGCATAATTGCTAAAGAATGTGGTTTTTAGAAACAAATTAAAAATTTTAGCACGAAATATTTAAAAGCAACTATATTTTTATTTTCTTTAAGTATGTAAATAAATTTACAGACAAACTAGAGAACTAAAGAAACTGGCTACTTAGGCCTTCATCTCAGCAACCAAATAGAAAACAACAAATAGAATAGAATGGGGAAGGGAATTTAAAAAATACTCAAATTTTTAAACCATCAACAGCAGGCAATAATTAACTTTACTTAACTAAGCTGTGTTTATGGTATTTTTTTTTTGCATATATTAACTGTTGGCGTGAAGAATTGTTGAAAATAGCGTCTCAGTTTAACTGTTATTACAGAAGTTTAATGCGTGTGAACACCACAGACTTAGCATAAGCGACGCCGCTGCGTATACGCAACAGAAATGTGAATGGCACTGCCATGTGTATTTCACAGCTACTTTGTGTTTGGTATTTTAAACATAAAAGAAGACAATAAACCGTTATTGCCATTTATACAGAAAATTTTTGCGTAAAATAACTAGTATGAGTAATTAAACTCTAAAGTTAGAGTTATTTTTTTTATTAGAGTTAGCGCTATTATTCGTTACTAAACATGCTGGATACTCCTTTTCGTAACTTTTTTAGATTACACATATTTTTATTTATTTTTATAATATTTTACAATGCCAACTACTTGTTTTTTAATGATACCTGTAACCTGTATTCACCGCCGCTTTGTGGGAGTTTTATTGTTGGCCAGTGCGTCATCGTAAAAAAATTGCATAATAATTTCTTATAATATTTGTGCCAACAGTTTCTTTTGCTTTTTGTAATTCAACTATTTAATGTGTTTATACGCTTTTGGTGTTGATTCGTTCAAAATATTGGTGAGCTTTACTGCTCTCCTTTGGACTCATTCATGCGCTTGAATCATGTTACGCTCAACAGGTCTTCATTTCTGCACGCTTCACTCTGCTGCTTATTAAAAAATCTCTCTTCTTTCACTTTCCATTTTATGTTTATGTACCATAGGTATATTTTGTACGTTACTCTTTGCTATTTGGTTTCATTTTCGTACTTGTTGTCATAGGTCGCTTTTGATGGCGCTGGCGTGGTTGCGTACAACGATGACGATGGTCATCAACTCAACGCTTAGACATCACATGTGCGCACAGCAAAATCACCGTGGTACCTTTATACCTTTATTTGCTTTAATTTCATGTCGTTCGGTTTGTTGGTTGGTGTGAGAAATATTTTAGTTTTTCAATGTTGAATTAAAAATTTAAATTTCAAAGCATTCATGTAATTTTGTTTTGCTCTTCTTTTGTTAATTTACTTGTATATAGTGTGCGTCAAGGTCGTGCGTGAGTTGTAAAGTTTTTTTTTTATTTTTTAAATTTTTTTCCAATTCTGCAGGTACGATATTTTTACTGTTTCCACCCATATATTGAAATAGCGCATATTTATTTTGCTTGTTGTTGTGATTTTTTGTGCTTGACCAACAAGTGTTAATGACATTTATGATTGATTTTTGTATGTGATTCAATATTTTTTTTGTTTTATTATCGAATATTTCCATGCATTCAAACACGTAAATACGTGACTTTCATATGTGTACTTAGTTAAAATGATTTATTTACCAGACCGCCATAAATTTGATTTTAGCGGTGATTGCAAAATGCAATGACTAAAATATTTTTGAGGCAATAGAAACCACGCAGGCGGTATTTAAATACAACTGAATGTTAAAACTGAAAACTAAAACATAAAAAGTAAAGATTGATGCGAGGAATGTCCATAAAATATTGAGCGCTTAGAAGGAGTACGCAATCACTAAAAATATGTTATATAGTATATGGTACATGAGAGAATTTATAAATTAAATTAAGAGCGCCAGCAATTTTTTTTATCAAAAATATATCGTCACCCAAAATGCGAAATAACGTAACAACACTTTTCATAAGTTGACAGGCGAAGGAAAAACGTTATAATAGAAACTACTCGTTTGAAACAAAATTTGAGTTTTAGTTATAAAATGATTATATATTGGTTATAAAATGGTTATTCATTGGTTATAAAGTAGTTATATATTGATTAGATCTGACATGCGGATGTTGCAAATTTAATGCTACTAATAAGTAATATGATGTAATAAATCGTAACCAGTAAAAAACTAAATTTCTATTTTTGTGATGATACGTTATTTTGCATTTTAGGTGACAGAGAGACAGGTA
The DNA here is from genome assembly GCF_016617805.1 of Bactrocera tryoni. Taxonomy (NCBI): domain Eukaryota; kingdom Metazoa; phylum Arthropoda; class Insecta; order Diptera; family Tephritidae; genus Bactrocera; species Bactrocera tryoni. The sequence goes on along the minus strand of NC_052502.1, from coordinate 57,738,491 downwards.
ATAGACTGACTAGGTAGGCTGAATTGTTGTTAAAATTTCTATGAGAGACAACCTCTAAAGTGGAATGAATATTTTTTCTACTATAGTAAGATCTAACTTCCAAAATGTCAACATTGTGAGTTACGAATTTTAAAAAACCATTCGCTAGAGGTTTACTAAAATTCGTACAGAAATATGAGCATCCAGTCAATAATCACATTGGACATCCAGAAACGATTACTACATTATTACTATAATATAATTATCATGAAAACCACTGCAGTTTATAGTTTTACATCTCCTTAAAGTAAGAGTTTTATAAGTTCTATTGTTCGTCTGTAGTTGACAAGAGAAGGTTTTGGAAATATGGGTCACAAAACTTTGTGAATAGAGAAGATCTTTGCAAAATGTATGTTACACAAGCTCACATTGTAAACAATGCACCATATCAAAAATCAATAGAAACTGTGTTAAAATAACATCGCAGAGCTTCTTAACCTCCTATATACTTCGCACTTATCTCTGCCCTCACATTTCAAGGAAAATACTCGCAAGAGGAGAAATTGACGACAACGAAGAGGCAGCGGGTAACAAAGAAACTATTTTGAACCACAATAGCAAAATGGAATTGAAAACTAGAAAGATCGCTTTAAATACAACTCAATTTGGTCCCAAATGATCATAGAGCTTCGCAAAACTTTAAACTTGTAATTGCTCTCATGAAAAGCGAGCACAAGGTTATGGAAGGTTCCCATATAAGTGTTTTGATAATGAAAAAAAGATAAATCTGCGTACTCTTGGCATACATAGACTACATCTATTCTATATCGATACCTCTTCCAGTATGGGGAGACCATACGCATACAGTGTAGTTTTGCCAATGAGGGAAAGCTTGCTCTAGACATTTCCAGCAGCCTTCTTGATCTGTCAACCCTATTCCGAGGCCGTGTGTCATCGCTAAACAGTGACTAGTTAGTAGTCCGATCATGTTGCTACAGTCTCTTCCCAGATTCCTTATTCGCCCGACATCACCAAATGTCATGAAACAAATTATTACTGGTGATGAGTCTTGGATCCATGACTACTACCGGTCGATCAATCGACCGAATATCGTGGCAAAGGTGAGCCGAAGCTGAAAAAACCACGTCAAAGCAGGTTAAAAATCAAGGTTGTGTGGCAGTTTTCTTCGACTATCGAGATGTGGTGCACTCTGAATTCCTTCCAACCGGCCATATTGTCAACAAAGAATACTATTCGAGCGTTATGCGTTATTTGCGTGAAACTACTCGTAAAATAAGGGGAGAATTATGGGCCCACAACTCTTGGTTTTTGGACCACGATAAAGCGTGACTTCTGGCTATTCAGCAAACCCATATGACTGCTTTTGGGAAACCGTTTTGAGTCAATTGAAAACATTAAACGTGAATCGCTACTCGCATTGAAGGCTATTCCGGAAATTGACTTTAACATTTGTTTCGAGGATTGGAAGAAGACGTTGGTACAAATGTATTGGGGCTAAGGATGTTTATTTTGAAGGGATGACATACTTATAGATTTTGAACAATGCATTAAAAAATGTATAATTATGAACAAAGTCTTACTATCTTTTTGCTAATAGTAGTAGACTATAATATTTCCAAAAGCAAGTATGGAGATTTATTAATATATAGCCACCTCACTACTGATCCTAGTCAAGAAGTTAAACTGAGTACCTTCGAAAGCTTTACAACTATGGGTACAACTTTCCAATAAGATAATAAGATTCATTCAAAAAATTGCTGCTAACAATTTTTAAACACTAAATTATATATTTTTCAGAATTTAGCAATAAATTCATCTGAAAAGTTGTACACTGCTACACCAAAGAGTTAAAAATTATCCAACAAGCATTTCGGTAATCAACGAAAAGTGAAAGAAAGTAAAAATGCCACTCCTTTCACGAAATCGCAGGAAAAGCATGAATAAAATAACGGCTCTGCACTAAACACTATAACAATGTAAATTAAAGATTTTTACTTCCTGCAGTGCAAATAATGAGTGCTACACAGTGCATGTACGTAAGTAGATTGATGTATGTATGCAAGGTACTTATATTTACACACAACTGTACAACAACACGTAAATTTATATTTGCAATTGTAACTGTTTGTCAGCAGTAAACCACGAGCTGAGCGTTTCCTTCTTTTACAATCGAACATATGCGATGACGTCGCCAACACGGACAAAGCCGAACCATTCACCCAAATAACCCCCAACGAACAACAATAACAAAAATTTACAACAAAACCCAATACATACATATGCACTTGCTTGCAGACAAACAAATAGTAAAAGAGCAAACTGTCGAAAAACCAGTCGTGGCAGTCAACGAAAATATGGTCAGTTGGTTATACTCGTATGCAGCATGCGGCTCGTGCCACGGGGCAAGCTTGTTGCACGTTGATGCTGCATAACGAATTCGGTATTTCAGCATATTTTTCGCCACTTAATTTTCTTATGTCTAAATATATGTATATTACCTCAGCATTGATAGGATTCAAATCGCTATTGATTGCATCCGCGCTCTCCGCCTCCAGTGAGAGCAGATCATCTCGTTGACGTTTGACGCGCAAGGCAGGCACCGCCAGACACGACTGGCAAATGATAAAGACGAGGAAAATACCCAAACTGCACCGTAGTGACTGCATTTTTTTGGCTGTTTATGTTTGGTTTACTAGACGTTATTATTTCAGAGTTGTGTATGTGTCTTTGCAGGAGTAAGTAGAGAGTTGAAGAGAATCTGAAAAATTAGATAAGAATGTTTAGAATTGTATTTTTTTGATTTTATTTAAATTTTTGCATAGATTTTAGTAATAGTTTAAGGCGCGTATACAAGCGTTAATAACTAGTAAATTTTCATATACATTTATATATCATTACCTAAAATCCAATGTAATGTATATTCAAAAAAATAGAAATTGTGTTTTTTATTGCTTGCGATTACTACATCATGTTATATACATATATATATATATATGTATGTAGCACACAATTTTCTTATATAACCGTTTTATAACCAATACATAACCACTATATAACCAATATATAACGTTTTTATAACCATTTGATACCCAAAACTCAAGTTTGGTTTCAATATGTGTGGTTTCTATTATAACGTCTTTCCTTCGCCTGTAAACTTGTGAAAAGTGATGTTACGTTATTTTGCCTTTCAGGTGGCGATATACTAGTATAAATATTTATGTTTTTGAAAAATGTAAGTTTTTTCAAGGGCTTCAAGTACATTTTTTTTATTTTTTGGTTCTATATTCTCGATGAATGTGTGATAGTGGATTAAATTGACTTAAGTTACCACAAGCAAGTTTCGTTTTCTACTAGAACTATAGCTAGCCTCTAAAGTTATATCATGTAAAATAAAACGCGGAATTGAGTTTTGAATAAGTTAATTGAAATTTTTTACACAAAAATGAATAGACTTAAGCTCTCTTTTAATCCTCTTTTATTATTTGGGCAACGTTGGAGTTATTTGGAAGAGTGATCTAAAATTATTGGGTGTTTTAAGTTATAGAAAATATAGGGATTTAAAAGATTCTAAACAAGCTGTATATATGTATATTTGTACAATAAATACCGTTAATAATGTATGACTTCGAAGAAAGAGTGAAACTGTTTCTGGTACTCTTGGCAATAAATACCAGTTATAATGGAATATCTCTTAATTTCCTTGACAAGCAAATAATCTAGTATGTGAGTTTATACTTTAGAGTTAACAATTTTAAAATAAATAGCCGAAAAAGTGGTTACTTAAAGTGGTTTATCAGAATCAGAAAAAGCTTTTATATAAGCTTAATTAATACATAAAGCAATCAACATTGACCCAGTTATAAGCTTAAGCCTTAATTGTGATTCTAATACCAGTTATTATGATTCGAAGACCACAAAAATTTGAGTCTTAGAATCTAAGCTTTACTAAATGCTTTTGTTAAGGAATAGAAAAGTGCATAGAGCTCCGTTATAGGTATTTATTCTAGAACGTTCTTTTAAGCATTCTCTTCAAAGAATATAGAGAAAGAATTAGTATACTGTGAGAACCATTCCAAGAAGTGCTTAAGCATCTTGTAGAATCAACGATATAACGAGCTTACTATAACACTTATACGAAAGAATCATAAAATTAAAGGTTTTATATACATACATATATAACTCAAGTTCACTAATTATTATATAAGACAAACGCAAGTTATTCATAAGAATAAGAATAACATTAGGAAACACATGCTGGTATAATCAATTTCATTACAAAAATATTATATTATTTGAATAATAATTTTTATATTAAAAAGAATATTATTTTAATAAAAACAATACTGACAATACTTAAAATATAATTCTACAATATTCACCAACTTCACTTTTCATGCAAAACTATTTTCAAGCTCTGCACTTGTCTAGAAAAACCAGCCCAAAATTTTTCGCACCCAACTAATCATTTGCAATAACTCTTATAGCTCCTCAGAAGCCTTATAATTTTCGTATACAAAAGCAATTATATTAATTATTGCAAACAACAACTCCAATATGAATTCCATTCCAGATTATAGAAAAATCAAACAGAAAAAAAAAAGTTTTTGAAAGCAATGAAATGTTTGTATGAACTGATGAACTCGTACCACAAAATCGAAGCACACTCAACTCGTCGGCACAACGGACAGCTACGGCAACACTAGCGTTATAACAGGACGCACACGATATTAGCGCGTTCACTAACTTTAAGCAAATGACTGCAGACGAAAGCGGCTTCGGTGATTTAGCAGTGGCCAAAAATCGCTTACAACAGCCCCCAAACACCATGCACAACAACAACAGTGCACACCTTGAAGGCAAGTTAGTCGGCCAAGAGCCGAAGCGATGCAAGCCAACTGCCACTGCGTGTGTGTGCGTGTATGTATGTTTACAATGCGAAGCATTTTTGGTGCATACATATATACGAAGTATGCTCATGTGCTGTTGTATATGTGTGTGCGTGTGTATCGATGGCGGTTTACATTGGTAGCTGGTGTTGGTTGGCAATTGGCAGCCTGTTTTTGGTTATTGGTGGCTGGCTGTAGCTGGCGCAGTTTTAATGCTTTACGTTGACGCTGCAAGGCGTCCAAGAGGCGCACGAATGTGCCAAAGAGTAACACCGACGTAACTAACCACGGGTGGATAAGCAAACGCGCTTGCAAGTGTGGTTGGTTCGGGTAAGTTCGGTGCAGACACAGTTTCAATTGCAAGTTATTTGCAGGCTGATTATAGTCGAATCGAAACCAAGCTAAGCGAAGAGCAGTGAAGCGGTGTAAAAAGAGTGTCAGTAAGTTGTGAAAAAATAACAAAAATGCTGCAATAGTAATAAATAATTCTCACAAAATTCCCAGAATTTGAAACTCGCTCTTCGATTGCACTGCGCTTTGGCTTTGACGCTGTTGCGGTGCGCATGCGCAACGCTCGAAATTCATTTAAGTTAGTATTCACTGGCAAAAGCAGAGAATGGCACTGGCTATTCGACTCAAGAGCGTTACAGTTTGTTGAGTTCACTCATAGATCACTCGTCGTGGTCAGCTCAGTGGTGTTGGGAGTGTGAGTTGGTTGAGTCGATTTGAAAAGTATTTGCTGCATGGTGTTACCAAAGAGCATGAAAGTATATGCTTGAATTATTTAATTTTTTACATAAGTTTTGCTTTTCATGTAAATTTTCCTTTGAAATTTATCTGTATAATTAATAAAATTTTATTTAATTTTTGCTTCGATATTAAATTAACGTTTCTTTTACGAAAAGTCTTAATATTAAATGCTGGAAAACAGTAAAATGCAAACATCTTCGTTAATTTTTGCTGTTTAGTTAATAAACACAGTTATCAGCATAGAAGCCCTTCAAACTTACAGAAGACTGATCCTGTCATAATTTGTAGGTATATGTGGATTGCTTAAAATTCCTGGGTATCTGGGGTCAATACTAAAATTTTTGTATCCTAATACCTGGTGGAAAGTTTATTTTAAAAATTTTTTCTTCCTCTTGCTATAACATGTGTTGGTAACGTCAACAGGAAAATATCGTATATTTTTTAAGAAGATCACATTTTATTGGAAAAGTTCGACGTTAGTATAGAACATATTGCTATGAGTGAACGCCTTCTTGACGCAGATATTTCACATAAACAAATTTTCATAGAAAACATGTCCAAAGCCTTCTTAAAATGTTTTGTCCTGCAAATTTTATCCCCCTCCTATTGAGGTCGCCCAAAATCATATACCACATGATCAATATATTCTCACAACATGTCGTAGAGAGTATAGTAAAATAAATCGAGGTAATTGTGCAGCATGGCAAGAGTAATAATATTCATGGTAAACTTGTTCCTCATGTTCCCTGCCACTTTGGGGAGATTGGTATTGCAGATGGCCAAAATCAGATAATGCCATGCTCTTAATAGAACCGTAAATTGCAATTAGCGCAAAAGATCGCTGCTCCAAACATTAAATGACATCTGTAATATGATAAAGTGAGCATGGCTCCGGCTCCAAATAGGTTTACTTCACATATTTCACTTAACACTAAAACTTGGACCAAATGGTATTTTCCAGTTGTGGTATCTCGCATGTAAAATTGGCCCATATCGTTTCAAGACTGAATATACCAAATATGAGGGGTTCAATGCCTATTTCACAAATTTTGTTCAGCGATCATGCCCATTTCTGGCTCATTGGATATGTAAATAAGCAAAATTTCTTCAAAAATGATGCTGGTGCAAATGTAACCGTCAATGGCGACCATTATCACGCCATGATAACCGACTATTTGATCTCTGAAATTGAAGCTCGTGATAAGGCGACATTTGGTTTCCACTGGACGGCGCCACTTCCCACACATTGCATCAATTAATTGATATACATACATATTGAGAGAACACTTCGATGAGCAGATGATTTCACATTTAGGAACGGTCGATTTGCCACCAGGGACGTGTGATATCACACCGTTAGACTTTTTCCTGTGGGGATATGTAAAGTCTAAAGTGTATGCGGACAATCCCGCTTCGATTTTGGCCTTAGAGCAAAACATTTCGCGTGTAATTCGGCAGTTGCCAATCGAAATGTTCGAACGAGTCTCAGAGAATTGCGCTCAACGGATGTTTCATCTGAGACGTCGCTGCGGCTAACATTTGAAAGAGATGATCTGATTCAAAAAATAAATACCAAAGAATGTTTTTTCTAATAATAATAAGCATTCCTCATTAAATGAGAAGTTTCTGTATTTTTCTTTAAGAAAGTAGGGAACCTGGAAATGGATCACCCTTTATAGTATATTACTAAATTGAGATACTGAAAAGAGTGATATCAGCCCATGAACTACACCAGCCTCATATTATAAGTTTCGTTATTTTAATTGACTATCTTAATAAAGAAGTTTTGAAAATATTATCCCACATTTTATCCTTTCAGATTGGGTGAGTTTAAAATGTTCTCAAATCATGTATGAATAATTGCTTCGCAAAGCTCAGAATTCGGATAAGACTCATCAAGCTACTTTTTGGAACTTATAGAACTCAATCAATCCAGGTAAGTGTTTAATTTACGTCACTATTAAAAAATTATATTTACTTTCAACGTTCGTTAGGAGTAATGACTAAGAAATATATAAAAAAAATGCAATGATTGACATTGTATGTTAAATTGTGAACCATTCCAACACCGTGAGAACACATTTGACACTGAAAGCAGGGTTCTTAATTTCAACTAGCTGTATGCCCATATTACCCAAACTTGAAGCTTCTAACTGGACAAAAATCTCTTCTCATTTTTCTACACCATCCCTTATTTCATATACCACTTCGAAACTTTTCCGCAAATTGTTCCATCCGTCTTATCTTTCCGAAAGTCAACTGAAACAAGCCCTGAATGATATTCCAGGCATCCATGTTTAAAGGAATGTTATTACATAGTAGTTATTAGAACCATCACAAATCATAAACGACTTGGAGAATTTATAAAAAAATAGCTTAGCTTTTCAAACAAGTAACGGGAACTATTATATGTTCTTATAAGGTAATAAATGAACGAAATGAAGCGGTTGTAAAATAAAACATTGCAATATTTGAATAACATTTAAATGATAGTTGTATACGTTTACTAGGATTTCAAAACTGGTAGGCAAATTCAAATCCTGAACGAAGTTAAATATCTTACGTCGTATTAAGGGCTAAAAGAGTATTAAAAAGGAAAGGAGAATTTGGAAAACGGAAAATATAACCTAAAGACGGATAGATAAATGAACTTACATTGTGACAAAATATTTAACTATTCATCAATATTTATTTTGTCGCCTTCAAAGTAATCCCCACCAGATATTATAGACTTATGTCAACTGTTTATTCAGTTCCCGAAACACTTTTAATAAGCAGTTTTCGGGATGGTCTTCAGCTCCTTCAGAGAACTATTATTTCTTCCATCGACTGAAAACTGGTTCCGTGGTAGCCTCTCCATTGCTCAGTTTGGGGAACAAGAAAAAATCACATTGAACCAAATCTGGCGAATATAGTGGTTGATCGATGGTATTCATTGTTTTTTTTTTTTGCTTTAAATTCGCTCACAATCGTGGCTGGATGCGATGGTGCATTATCACCATGTAAAATCCCAGAAATGTTCTTCCACTATACTGGCCGTTTTCGACGGATGTTCTCACGCAAATGCCTCCGAAACAAATAAATGACGCACCAAACCATGAATATCGAATTAAACAACAACCATCGCCTTGATTTCGATAGGCTTTGGCGTGGTTTTTTTTGGTTTCGCTTCGTTGTTGACTTGTTTGCATGCGTAACTCATAAACCCATGTCAACCCGACAGCTATAATGCTCTCTATGAATGTGGAATCGGAACTCGACGGTTAATCATGTCCAAAGAGACTTGGTTACGGTAATCTTTTTGAAAAAAGTTTAAATTTATCAGGACGAGTTGAGCAAAAAAACGTTTCATTCCCAAAATACCCAAAAAAAATCGAGCTTTCCTCCTCACTTTTTTAATATTTTCATCACTTGAAGAAGTCGAAGGACGTTCAGAACGAGGCATGTCTTCAAAAATATATCGACCGTCTTAGAAGGCTTTGTATTACTCGTAGGCTAGGGGATTTTAATTACAATTTCAGAAAGTGTTTTTTAACACTGTATATCTGAAGAACAAAGGCGGATATCTTATAGATATATATTTCTAAAAATGGTTTAAGAATTGCAATTGTAGGATCGAACAATCGAACAGGCAACGAACCTTTATAGCAGAGTTGTGTGGCCTATCTGGACGTTAGTTATCAAAAACAAAATGGCATTTTGAAAAGCCTGCTTAATGATATTTGACACCTTTTTACATGTACATAAAGAAATATATCGAATTTTGTTCAAAAAGTACTTTAACTGATACGCTTATTCCAAATAAAAGTTATTCGAGGCCGTGAAGAAAACTTAATTACAAGGTATATGTGATAGTGCAAAGTGTCATTCCAAAATTCAATACTATTTCATTACTTTCTATACATGTCATGTGTGTCTTAGAGTCCATGGCACAACAATTATTTAAAATTTATCTGTCGCACCAAAACAAAGTTCATATTTAAGCTTTAATAATTTAGCAATTTTCCAAAGCACTTATAATATTTCATAACTTTTAAAAGAAGAACATAAAATAATTACTCTTTTTAATTGCAACAATCAATGTCTCTTTTTCGAATGACACTGATTACCTGCTGCTTGTTCGCCTTAATACCACAGTAGATTATCACCTTTGGACAATATTTGTAACAAAGAAAACCGGACTGGTGATTTACATGTCTGTGTATGCGTATTAACTTGTAATATTTTGTAAAAACTGCTTATAAATTCACGCCGCTGCATTCAGTTTTAAAGAGTTGTGTGCCAGCGTTAAAAATAAATAAATTACTCAAGTTCTTATTGGCCAATATGTATTGGATTTATGCCGCAATTAAATATAAAAACATTTAACGACATTTTTAGCAATTCTTATAATAGATAGCCTCAGAAGTTCATATCGCTTTAATAATAAAATAATTTTTGCAGCAAAACTCGATATTTGCTGTTCAATATATTCGCTATCGACGTCAATATACCAATTACGGTGGCCTGTCAACTTTTCAATATAAATTATGTAATCTCGCAACATGTTTCAACAGAGTACTATAGTTTTGTTCAGCTAACAGGGTTTATAATAATTATAACTAGTTGAAATACGTGTGATTGCCTACCCACCTTATTGAAATCGCTTTGACATCAATGAACAATGAGCAGAGTACCTCACACCTTCAGATCATGGGTATCCTGTATCTCAGAACCAATTCAAAATAATTAATAATTAATTGAAACCAATTCAACCAAATTCCGTGTATAACATTTTTAGATCACATTGACAAAATGGGCGAAATCGCATGACAACCCCGCATGTTTCTCATATTTCACATTTTTAAATTCGCATGATTCTTATACTTTACAGTAAAAAAATTAATGAAAACATCAGATCAAAACCTTTCAAAATAGTGCATAGAGGGCATGCAATCTTGTACCAAAAAGGCACAAATCAGACTACCTCCAGATGCCGACGAAGTGGCTGTGTATCTGAGAGATATTTAGATCGGACCATTTGTCGATCATGGTGTGCCCTTGTTTGAAAAATAGGTTAAACTGATTAACTATATAGTGTACATCCTAGCCTCACCTAAACCTGTATAAAAATTTTCGAATTTCCGCATCGAACGGCTCGGAGAGGTCCTCCTCGATTCTAACGGAGCTTTTGGTATGGCTTAACGTCAGTTGGCACAGCCGTGGTACCAAATTCAGAAATAGCAGCATAAAGAAAACTCTTTTTCGTACTGTCAAAAACAGCTTTGAAATTGACGAATAGGTGGTGTGTGTCGATTCTCATTTCACGTGTCTTTTCCAAGATTTGGCGCATGGTGAAAATCTGATCAGTTGTTGATTTTCTAGGTCTAAAGCTATACTGATAACGTCTAATCAGTTTGTTTACGGTGAACTTCAGTCCTTCACACACTACTTTCGATATGACCTTATATTACTCCTGCCATGTAATTGGCCCAAATTGTACTGTCCATTTTTGTGGTTTGGATAGAGTACATTTAAATCCAATCTTATTTGAATATCTTGGCCGGCAATCCATCGGCCCCGCCGCTTTTTTGCTTTTCAGGCGGGTAATTGCTATTCGAACTTCTTCGCGTTCGAGCAATAAAACGTCCGCTCTATCGCCATCGATATTGGCATAGGGTCAACCATTTTCTGGTGTTAAGCTTTCACTGCCATTCAGAAGGCTGGAGAAGTGTTCCCTCTATGATTTCTGTCTGCTCTCGGCATCCGTTACTAGATCATGGCTTGGGGTTCTTGTCAATTCCTTCCTACTCACGCATTTCGGCCTATCTCTTTTTTCGTTTGCAAATGTGTATCGCTTCCCTCTTCAACTCTCGATTGTAGCATTGCAAGGTAGGCAGTGTGTTTTCTCTCCACTGCGTCACGGCACTTCTCGTCATACCAGCTGTTCTTTTGTCTTTTTCGAAAACCAATGGTTTCGTTTGCATCTGTATGTAAGGAGTTTGAAATCCCGTCTTACAGTTCCCTTATACCGTATCGATTTGGTTGGTCGTTTTTTGATCCGGAGACAACTAGGTAGCTTGATACATTTTTCTGTGCTGAAATCATAATCATATTTCGGGCCCTGGCGAAGTCGATCAACCCCAACCCATTTTGGGATGTTTCATCATGGAGGTTGGATTTACCGACCGTTATGCCAAAATACCTTCTTTACCCACCCGGGAGTTAAAGTCACAAAGCACGATTTTGACATCGAGGCGGGGACAGTTCTCATCTCTGTGAGATATTTACAGCGAATCTTTTGCTAATCGTGGTGTTCCTTTGTTAAATTTAAATAGGTTAAATATCCTAGCCTCATCTATACCTAATATTAGGTTGTCAAAAAAGTCTTGCGGTATTTTCGCTAGTTGGCGCTGAAAGCGCGTAGTTCTAGTTTTATTCGTCGCATCGGGTCATGCTATACCTTTTTGGAAAGCTCATTTCACGCGCTAACACGTGTTTGATTGATTGTCGTTTCTTTTAAGTCGTTCGTGAGTTATAGCGTCGCAAACATTGAGCAAAATAAAGAGAAAATACGGCATATTTTACAGTACAACTACGATCAAGGCAAAAGTGCATCTCAAGCCGCCAAAAAAATTTGTGCAGTTTATGGACCCGATACAGTTTCCATTTCCACCGCACAACGATGGTTTCAACGTTTTCGTTCTGGTGTAGAGGTGGTCGAAGATGCGCCACGCTCCGGAAGCCCTGTCGTCGAAAATTGCGTTAAAATCGCTGAATTGGTCGAAAGAGAGCAGCATAGCAGCAGCCGTAGCATCGGTCAAGAGCTGGGCATGAGTCATCAAAAATTCATTTCAATTTCAATAAAAAAAAAAATTCAATAAAAATACCGCAAGACTTTTTTCACAACCCGTTATAAAGACTTTCCTGTTGACTTAATACCTTATATAATATAATGGTCACTGTTGAGTTCTTAATAAAGCTCAATATAACAATTTCTAACTTCCGTTTGGCTTTAAAATGTAAGATATATTTATAAAATTATGTAAACCCAAAATACCTAGTAAAGGATTTACTTTAACGGATGATCCAAGTAGAGGTACGCGTGAGCCTTGTCACGTTATCATGCTATTTTTGTTCACCAGTGTTTGGCTTCTCATCATGGAAAACTTACGCTTGAATAACGTATACAAACCGTTCAATTTTATTACGAAAATTCATGTTCTGTAAAGAATGAGCTTCGCGGGTTTCGCTCAACTTATGGTCAATACAATCGGCCCACTGAACGTACTATTCATAACATCATTACCCATATTGGGAACCAGCATTCATTATTGCATAATATTCGACCGAATAGATCACGTCCAGTACGCAGTGAAGAAACTTTAGCAGCAATAGCTGAGAGTGTACATGAAGAACGTGGAAAGTCGATTCGGACCCGTTCGCAGCAACTCGGACTGATATATGGAACGACTTGCCGCATTTTACGTCGATATTTTAAATTGAAAGCATCCAAAAAACAACTTGTGCAAGAACTGAAGCCGCTCGACCTCTTAAAAAGTTCCAAGAACATCCGACGTATTCGAGCCATATTTTGTTCAGCAATGATACTCATTTCTGGCTCAATGGGTATGTAAGCAAGCAAAATAGCAGAATTCGGGACGAAGAGCAACATGAAGAGATGCAGGAGCACGCTTTTTTTGTGGGGATAATTTCAAATTTCTGTGCTTTTTATTTAAAACCTCGAAATAGATCACCTTTTAGTTTATTGCAGAACATATGTGAAATTGAGCCACGAATTACTCCAGGTCCCATACACCAAACATAATGCTTTTAATAGGATAAAATAGAGTGGAAACATTTTCTCGGATCTATGTAGAAAAATGACATGAATTTGATAGATCTTGGGATTATCCTACCCTGTCCGGTTACACTCAAACTTAGAACTTCCCCACTTGTTGTCTTTCGATTTGTGATCAGTTCAGTTCTAAAAAATTCTGGAACAAATCGAACAACAAAAATGTCATAATGTGCAGGAAGATTCACTTAAAAATTTAGGTCTTCTTTAAAAACTTTTCTAATACCTACACTTTTCGAATGTGCTTTAGCTTACCATACCATTTGAAACTTCAATATGTTCTCATCTACCGAATTTAGATTCTTAACTTTCCGATATATATTTCTTATAGAGGTAAAAATGCATCTTAATAATAATTGGAATTGAAACATTTTTAGCGCGCTGGATTTTCACTTTCTATAGAGCTCTCACGAGACGCACAAACATCTACCCATGTTCACGAATGCACACTGGCTAAAAGACAGCTAATATACATGGGTGATAACAATATGCCCCTATATCAGTATTTTTTGACGGAAAAAACTATAATCACAAACGTGCATTAAACATAAAATTCTTGAGTTTATTAATTGCTAACAGAAACACTTAGTTATCTAGGAAAGACAAAAACAAATAAAACCATTTTAAATAACATCAAGCAATTAATATACTAACACATTCGCTGCTAATTTGCTTGGTAAATGCGTATATATTTCCAATAATTTTAAATTCAATTAATACTTTGGCGCCAAACAACATCACATGGAAAATACTATAAGTCCTTGCCCCGTTCAAGCTGCTGAAATCATTGAGGCTAATTGATTTGTGTCGCTAAGGCGGCAACCAATACAACAACAAGTCTACAATGTAATGGGCGCATAAAACCTTCACCTTTGATTCGGCATAGATTTTAGTTTTCTATATGGCCTAAGTTACAGCTAAAGATAAACACATGTACATATATGTATTATATGTATATATGTATATACGCACTTGTAACATATATTTAGAATACTATAAATCTGTTATTGGATTTTCAAGGTGAATTTTAATGAGCCATATTAAAGAAACGCAGTGTGTGATTTCGGGGAAAATGTAGTTTCCCATGCTTTCAAATCAAACGTTAAACGTAGGTCGATGGATCGGTTATTTACATTTCACTATAAAACAATAAAAAACGTTAACTTTGGTTGCACCCTTCAGAAATAAAAATGTCCTCAAAATTTGTAATGATATCTCGTCAAATAGCTAAAAATGTTTTCCGTACAAAAACTTCATTTTGATCGTTCAGTTTGTATGTATTCCCTACTTTTTTAAAGAAAAGACACATACATTTTACATTTAATGGGGAAAGTTTACTATCATTTGAAGGAACATTTTTATGAATTTATTTTTTTGAAGAATATGTCTTTCACATGTTGACTACGGCTACGTCTCGAGCATTTCGACTGGTAACAGGCGTGATGATTTTCTCCAAGTCCTGAATCGAAACTAGACTGTCCGCATAGACTTAAGACTTTACATATCCTCACAGGAAAAAGTCGAAAAAGGCGATCTTCGCGTACGTATTGAGCCATAAATTGTCCCCATCGTTGAACAAAATTTGTCCAGAAAACATTGGATCTTTTTGGAACTTTTCAAGAGCACGTAGAAGGAAATTATGTTGCTTGGGAAGGTCAAGCGGCTTCAGTTTTTGCAAAAATTGTATTTTATATGCTTTTAACCGACGTAAACTGCGCTAAGTTGTTCCATACGACAGTCCGAATTACTATGAATGGCGTGGAATCGACTCTCCACGGTCTCCGTATACACACTCAGCTACGGCAGTTATACTGATGAAATGCCAAACAATACTGAATAAAAATAAGATGACAACTTGACACGACTCACGCGTGATCTGTCAAAAAAATGCTATTGAAAAAAGTATCTCTACTTAGTAATAGTTCGGATTGTTTCATCCTAAAAGTTGTTGAGGTGAGCTTAGTATGAGATATATCTATGTGCTAGAATAAACAAATTACACTCTCAAAATATAATACATTTATTTTACGATTTGTTTTAGTTTATTTGGTATTTCCCTACCCTATTTGTGCCATTGACTTTGTCGTATAACTGATTTACCGCTCAAAAACTTTACTATCTAAGATCTGAAATGTAGTTGATTCAAAAAATTTAATTTTCTATTCAATGGATCGGACCTAAGACCTTTTGGTCAATTTAAGAATGTTTAAACGCTATAATAAATACACACGAAAAAAATGTACATATATATATAAATGGTCATATTTCTTTTGAATCCTTTCGGAATAGAAACAAAATTTTAGAATTAGAATTTATTTGATTTTATTGAAATGAGAAGCCATTGCTCGGTTACTTGTGATAAGCTTTCCCAAACGGTAAACTTTCAGAGAAATCTTCCATCAGATCGAATAGGCCGATGCCCAAACTGTTTGAAATAAGCAGCTTTCTGTAAATGAAAAATCTATAACTGTATTACACGATTGTAAAGAAGTAAAAAAAAATCTTATTCATGTTGAAAGCAGTACTATGTATCAAACGAGAACTGAATATTCAAACCTCAAACAAAAGGACTGAATATTCAAACCTCAAAAATATTAGTTTAAACATTTCCTTAATAAGAAGGAATATATGTAAAATATATACAGCTTTTTGAGGAAAAGTTAGATGATCAAAGGATTGCTTTTAAGTTACAAGTTTGATGCTTTCATGCGATGACTTCACAACGTAAAAAGCTTTCAACAGCTCAAATGGTCATTTGATAATTTTGTAGTTATTCAATTAGTTTCATAATGGTTAATCATGCTTTGGAGTATACCGCCTTCGATCCAAAGATTGCTTCATCTTCAAATCCAAAGGCAATCAACAACTAACATAAAACGACAATAAACGCCTGGATGTTTCCTAACCGCATCTAAACTGTTAAGCCTTCAAACCAAATGAGAGAGAGAGAGAAAAAATTGAAGAAAATTTTTCACACTCATGTAATGTCACGATATTTTTATTAAATGACAATATGAATTTGCAAAACTTACGCTAAAATTCAAGAAAAAAGTAGAGTGATAAAAGAAGATCAACTACGTCGACGACATAAAACAATAGAGCAACCAGACTTCGGACGCAATTAACTTCCGACATGCACTGACCGCTATTCACAGTGGAGCCTTCGCCGACTCCCTCTCAGTGAATGGCGTACTTGTAGTCAAACCACAACCCATTGCAGACGAAGAGCTAGTGTTGCCGCGAGAAACGAGAGTGAATCGACCCTAACATATCAAACATATGACCACCGTTGGATGACGTCGATGACAACTTATTTAAACCTTGTCATCCTTACGGGGATTAGGAATTGGCTCAATCGAGTGAGCTCGTCACCATGATCGTCTATACGCCAAACAATGAAATATCTTCTCTAAAGTCCATCAACCGTTCTCTGTGGGATTTCAACTTATTTGTTCGTCAAAATCAAGAGGACTTTAAAATATAGTGGAATGTCTTGCACGCAACGAACAGTGCTACAAAGGCATGACTGGAAAATGTAGGTTATTTCTCAAATCCCCATCGATTAGCACGCCGATCTTAATGAACGAATGTAGTAATTTGTGTTAGGTGTGATAGATGAACTAATATAAACCGCTTAAAGAGCAGACCGCACACAAAGCTTCACACATGAATATAATAATAATTACAACATATGTTGACAACAGCTCGCGGGCATCAACTGTGTTTACCAATGCATATAAGCTTTACCATCTATCAACGAAAACCAAACTTAATCAAGAAACCGGTAATGGTCCCAAGGTCGTTGAGCAAATGAGTGAATGCGGTGAATGTGCTTAAGCAGAAATGTATGTAACATTGTGTGTGTGTGAGATGGTGAGGCTAATAGTTATGCTGGTCGTTGTGATTGCCACAATTTCGTGAAATGACGTCGCTCACGCTGCCTTCAAAACGAAAGTATGGCAAATTTGTAGAAGACATCAAGTGACACTCTGAACTGGAGCAACCGAGATTAAGCTGACGAACACACAGATACGTATTATATACTACATATGTACATATATAGTATATATTTATATATATATATATGTTTATATAAATAAGGGCGTTAAAGTGTGTCAATTACCGTGTTTTTGCTTACATTGTTTCCCTTTTTTATTTAGTAATTTTCCACGTTTCGTTAACAAATATAAAACTTGTGTTATTTTTTTGGAACATCAAGTCATTAACACCACTCTTATGTTTTCTATAGTTTATATACAAAAAGTTGGGTTATAAAAACAACAAAAAAATATTTTAACATACATTTTTTAGTATTAAGTGTCAGTTTTTACTTTGACGACTCAATTTCATGACATTGTGACATCTTCATTTGCATACAAAAACCGCTAGTCATTTAAACAGTTTGCCCGGGAACTAAAATTACTGCAAGTTTTGACATATCTCATAAGTTCGTCGGGAATCTTACACCACGACTCAGCGAGTACTTTTCATATCTATTGTCCTTGTGTCCTGAAGAAGACAAACAGCAGACATTTCCTATTAACAACAAATGCTCATATCGAATAATTCATATTCAAAAGTACCTAATTTAAGATGGAAAAGCATTCTTAATTTTTAAGAGATGTCCGAAACATTTCTATAATGTAATACATAACGATAATGAGCATCGTTTTCACTTTGGATTTGCTCATTTTTCCGGTTTTCATCAGCGACCTCTTCCCGGCCCTCCAAAATAGCCTGGTGCCATCGAAACACACCACTTTTTGCTATAGCAACATCTGGGTAAGCTTGATTGATCATATCAAACGTCTTTGTCGCAGATTTACCAAGTTTCAAACAGAATTTAATCGCGTATCTCTGCTCTAACGACGTTCCCACTACTCACAGAAACACGTGGCGCGAAAATGTTTGTCCTGACTCTCCAGGTGCTCGGGGACAACTGACCAGTCGCTCGTTCGTTAGCTAGGAACGCCCTCTACCGAACGCAGGTTGTGTGCGCTTGCTCCGAAGCTCAGTCGCGCACAGTCAGTCCTATTACTTTCCGAACAAACCCTGTAATTTAGTTCGCCAGGTGGCAACGCATAATGCGTTAGACAAGGGTGTAAAATATAAACGTTATCAATTATCTTACAGTTGGATTTCTTTCATCCAAAACGTGCTACACTTTACAGTGCAGGGAGATTCTTTCACACGCTACTGCAGTGCTATTCTCCAAAGGTGTAGTCAAGCTGGAAATGCAATTGCTTTAGCTCTTCACCAGATCTGGATCCATGATTGACATTCTTCAAAACCATTTCTATCTTCTATACCTACCTAGAATACTAGATTTTAATTTGAGAAAGAAAAACTTAAAATTGTCGGAAATGACCGAATCAGAAAAAGTTGTTAGAATGGCTGTGAGATCGGAAAAAGTTAATGTCCTTAATATAAATAAGCACAAAATTTGGCTTTATGGACTGTTTTTCTTTTTTGACAGAGCGTCGGTCTGGGCGAAGAAAACAAAACTTCACCGCTTGCCTCTATCCTTTGCGAGGTAACGCAAGTTGTACATCCCCAATGCAGTCGGGACCCTATTCAGTTGGTCCTTCCATTGGATACGTGGTGACTTTCGCGTTTTTTCTTATCTAGGAAAGGCTGTACTAACGGCTCCGTTGTTAAGGCCTTTAGAGTAAACCACTGTCTGTCGTCTGAAAATGAACGGCTCGTAGAGGTTCTTCCCGATTTTCGACGAACAAATACCAAACTAATCGTTGACACAGTTCAATGAATTATGAGACAGCTGCTACACTGGGCAGGTCATGTCGTTCGAATGGATGAAAACACTCCAGCTCTAAAAGTATTCGACGCAGCACCCGCTGGGGAAGCAGAGGAAGAGGAAGACCTCTATTCCTGTCTTTACGGAAGCCTCTTTAAGCAAGTCTTAAAGTTAAAAAGATTTTCGTGTTGTAGTCCCAACTCCATCATTCATGGCAAAATATTGATATGCATTTAAATACAAACATCTTTCATTACAATAAAAAATAATTTAACGCGCTTTAATTATGTTTTGGCAATTAATCAGCGACATGATATACGTTTGCATTTTCAGTGCCCTGACCTCACAGAAGCAACTTGTTTGTTGATTCTTAACACCTGCCTACGAAATGGAAAGGCATATTATTGACTGCGCTTACATTTAATGACCTTGAGTTGCCTCTCAGCTTACCTCCTACTGGCTCTGTGGCTACGCACGCACATTTCATTTTCATTAGCCCTGTCTAAATAATTTAATGATGTGTCACAAAATATTCGCGCTTCAGCCAATCATTTTTAATTAAAACTATATCTTGATTTTACGTATCCTTCAATTAGGTTTCATTTAATTTATTGCTTCTTCGAAAAACGAATACAAAGACAATGCTCTTGAAATGTCAATGGAATGAAACATTTTTGCATTTTATTTAGTGCACTCATTTAAGTTTTGGTAAAAGCTATTGTATTAAATTAGCAAAAATGTCTGTCCTTCATCCAATCCGCAATACTGAGAAGACAGATGTTATCTAATGTTTTATATCCATCAAAGATCTACCCACGCTTTGTCGCTGCAACATTTAGCATTGTGTTATTTATTCACTGGTTTTTATTGCACTGTTCGTAATTGGCCATAATAAATTAAATAGCAATAATAAAATTAGTAATACTATTAGCTTAAAAGTCCGTAAAAAATTATTGCCTTTTTGTTAATGCAGGTGACTTCAATTAAATATCTTCGCAGCATATGAATTCATATTTTCATAAAACAAACAATAAATGACACTAACTACGATTGAAATTTAAACTGGAATACCCTTCACAAATAAAGAAGTTTCAATGCAAGATCTTGATTTTGAAAGTTCAGTGTTTATGGCATCTAAATGATATAGCGGTCAGATCTAAAAAATTGTTTCGAAGACTGCATTATTGCCTTAAACAGGCAAAATTTCGTGAAGATATTTGATCAGATGAAAAAAATTTCTTTACAATCACTTTATTCTGATCGTTTAGTTTATATAGCAGCTATATGCTATAGGTGTCCCATATCGCCCGTTTACACAAATGAGCAGATTTTTGGTGAGAATAGTACGTGTACAAAATTTCAGATTGATAGCTCAAAAACTGAGGAACTTGGTCGACGGAAGGGCAGGTGAACATGACTAAGTCGACTCACCTCAGTACGCTAAACATTTATACGTATGTATATACTTTAAAGGGTCTCGGAAGATTCCTTTCGAATGGTGCAAACTTCGTGGTAAACTTAATATACGCAGTTCAGGGAATAATAAAGTTAAAGATCTTCTGATATATTACAAAATTGAAAATTTAAGTTACTTATTATGAATACTTTCGTGGGTGTAAGGTAATTAAGAATCAGGTAAGGAATTGGAATAAAACTTAATTCAATTATTGCTGTTGACAGCCATTGACCGGATAAAAAATCCGGGTTCGTCCCGGTTACGTAGACTCGACTGTCGTAAGAACTGTCTAAATTATTGCTCCTTTGGCTCGGCTAGTTTCAAAAAAATTAGAAAATTTCTTTACCTTTAACTAATTACAAATCCCGAATGTAAGGACCACATTGCTTTTGACTAACACCACTGGCCACTTTTAAGTGAAATCTCATATCTCATGGTTATATAACCTTACTTTTTTGTTGATGTAGAATGCACAGCTGAAGAATGGGGGTAGTCGATCAGTACCTATGCTCACTTCACATTTGCCATAATTTTAAATTGCATTTTCAATGTATAGGGTGATCCATTTTGAGGTTTTCTACATCTTTGAAAAAAAAAAGAACATAAGCCTTAAATTTAATTGGGAGTGTTCTGTTATCACACGAAAGAACATTATTTGGCTGCAAAATGCGGGAAGTGGCGCCGTCTTTTTGAAACCAAAGCCATAATTTTTACAGAAATATGGACCGATACTCCCATCGGCCCACAAAACCACACCACACCGTTGTTTTTTCTGGATAAAATGGCAGCTCCTGAATTTCTTCTTCGTCCCAATTGCGAGAATTTTGCTTGTTCACATACCCATTGAGCCAGAAATGGGGCTCATCGCTGAAAAAAATTTGGCTCGGAAACGTCGAATCTTTTTGGAACTTTTCAAGAGCTCATAGAGCAAAGCGATATTGCCTGGGAAGGTCAAGCGACTTCAGTTCTTGCACGAACTGTATTTTCTACGTTTTTAATATGAAATCTCGACGTAAAATGCGCAAAGTTGGTCGATACGTCATTCCGAGTTGCTGTGAACGGTGCCGAATCGACTGTTCACGGTTTTCGTGTACACTGTCAGCTAGGGCTGCTTTATTTTCTTCACGGCGTGCTGGACGTGATATATTGGTCGAATATTATCCAATAATGAAAGCTACATATGTCTCAAGATGGGTGATGATGTTACGAATAATACGCTGATTATGTTGACCATATATCGAATGACTCACTTCTTTTCTGAAGTGTCGGATGCATCTGTCAGATAAAACAGCGTTATCTTTCTGTTAAAATATATCAACAATTCCTGTATCTGCATATAGTATGTACCTCTTTTTATATACAAGCGTTGCCAAGATAAATGAAAAACGGCGCGTTTGGTAATGAGTGTTTTTTTAGACGTGTGGTTTTAATGAGGCATTTCTTTTTTCTAAGTTGATCTTCTTGACTTTTACTGCTACTTGATTTATACTCAGTTTGACTTGATATCTTATAATGATCAGACTTACTCCGACACAACTTTTGCAAACCGTGAAAACTTATTACGAAAATAATGATTCGATTCGCGCGACGCTTCGCTACAATATTCGGTCGACAAAATCACCCAGCAGAGTTGGAAATTCGATAAATAATGGGTAATGGATCGGTTTCGCGCCACGTTTACTCTAGGGGAAAATGTTTGTTCTCAGATATGGCGTACAGTGCACACTGAAGACGCTATTGTTGCAGAGTATCGAAGAAGACCCGAATGAGTTTGCTGTGTGGGCTTACAAAATCCAACTCTTGCAAGAGTTGAAGCCAAACGCGTCGCAAGTTCTGTGAATGAGACAAAAAAGAGTTGGCCACCGATTACGATTTGCACACGAAAATTATGCTTTGCGATGAAGATCACTTTTGCTTGAATGGGTACTAAATTAATAGAATTTTCGCATTTGAAGTGATAATCCACAAGACATTGAGACGCCGTTTCATCCTCAAAAATTCGTTGTTTGGTGTGATATATAGTATGATATGGACAGAGGGAAGGCCATAGAGCCATCAATAATGACTATTTCGTGGTTGAACTTGAAGAGGTTGATGTAGGCGACCTTTGGTTCCAAACAAACAATAAATTTACTTAGGAAACTTTTGGCGAGCGCATTATCTCGAGTCTTGGCCTACAAAATGGCGAGATTTAACTTCGGCGTACACTTTTTTGGAGTTAAGTGAGTTGGCTTTTCTACGCAGATAAGCCCGGAACGATTGACGCCTTGGAAAAGAATATTCGGTGTGTTATTGCTTACATCCCTCTGCGGGTAGGAGGGACCCCCCTTAAGGTTCGGGGGGGAAACCGAATATGCCCGCGGCAAGGCATACCTGTCGTAAGAGGCGACTAAAAGCCACATGCACTGTGTATGACATATATCTGGTCTTGTCTCGAATGTCAGCATGGTCATTAGTCAGAAAAGTGCTATAAAAATAGCTCGAAATGTTATTATATTCTTTAAATGGGTTTGCAATTATATAACAAATACTACAAAAAGTGTTGTAAAATTGTTCTGTCGTATAGAATTTATGTGAGCCAGCTGCGGTAATCACTTGCCCGAAATCATTTTTAAAATATCAAACATCGAATTTACAGAATTAATTTATTCTCCTAATTGGAAAACATCTAAGGTCAAATAGGAATATATAACTAATTAAATACTACTGGTTGTGATGACCGTAAAATAATAATCAAAATAATAATTAGTGTTTAGTATACTTTTGTCTTTCTGAAGTACATAAAGTTTATTCGGCGATTTCAACAATGAGTGAAATTATTGAACAAAGAAGTTCCATTAAATTTTGTGTGCTGAATCAAATTTCTAGTGCCGAAACCCCGGAAACATACGTTCAATCGGCCGAATATCATACCAAAGATGAGTCCAAGGCCGACAAAAGTATAAGATTAAAAATCAAGGTTATGTTGACAGTTTTCTTCGATTATCGAGGTGTGATGCACTCCGAGTCCCGGAACCGGCCAAACTGTCAACTACGAATACTATTTGAGTGTGATGCGTCGTTTACGCGAAGACATTTGTAAAAAGAGGTCAGAATTATCAGCCGATACTGTATTTTGCATTGATTATTCGTTAGTTTATCGCCAAATTTTCAATCAATATCGTGCCACAACCACCGTATTCGCCTGACTTAGCTCCGACGTCACGACATAGAGTTTGAAGAATTAATTAAGAATTTTAAAATTATGAAAAAAGTCTTTCTACTTATCGCTTATAGTAGTATACAGAATATCAGTGCATTTGTTATGTACTATACAAGAAATGTATTTACGATATCATAAATAAGTGTTATACTTACATGGGTGTTACTACTTTCGAGAAAGTTCTGTTTATTATTACTATTTGAACCACACACTAACAAGCATGTTTTTGTTGGAAATTTTTAGTTATAAAAAAGCACTGCGCATAAATAAAAGCATATACTATTATAGGTAACAAATAGAAATACAAATTCACAAAAATTTCTGCAACCGCATCAAATGATTTGCGAATTCGCGAACATGCTTTTGTAACCGAAACACAATAATAACAAAAAACTGAAAACTGCACAACAATAATCACAACAAACGGAACATAACTAACACACTTGGATGACTCTTAGAGCATAGCATATTTAATCACAGTAGATATTGCTGCACTTGTACGTATGTATTCGTCTATATTTCGTGTTAACAATGCGATAATCACTCGATGACGCTAAAGACGCTGACCGATATTTCGCCGATATTGCTGAATATCGTTTATTGGCCAATTTCTTCAGGTGTTTGGGAAACGGATTAATGATAATGAAACGAGACCGCCGTGTTGCTTTACAAAGACAAGAAAGCAAATATAAACCCACGCGTTTGATTTTACGCCACTTTAATGCGCGAATTTATAAATAAATAACTGATTTTGGGCGAATTCATTAACAACTGCATTTGCTGGATGGTATGTCAAAGTTTGTTTGGGATATCATCGTAGTTACTTGAGAAAGACCGATATATAACTGAGGCTACGACAGCACGCAACAAATTGCGCTTGCGCGACAACGCATAGAAAGCGATGTCAGGTGAGGACAAATCCAATAAAAAGCAAACGTGTTCATTTGTATGAATATGTTTGTAAAGAAGCGAAGTCTTTACAATAACGCTACTATACGCATATTAATAATATATCTGTGCTGAAGTACAGCTACGAACATGAGGTAGAGAAATGCGAATGGAGAAAAGCAGTAAGGCAGAAATGCGCAGCCAAGCGTAGTTGGGTGATAATAGCCAGCCACAAGCAGCTTGCTGGAGAAAGTTGTGCTTGGTATGAATTAGCAAGTACATGCGTACGCGTATGTGTATATATGTATGTCGAAGATAAAATCAAAACAAAATGCTTAAAACGTGAGAGAGAGAACTAAGCTTTGTTTGTACGGATAGGGAAAATGTAAGAACAAAGCGCAAAATATTAAAAAAGAGCGTTGCCAAACTAAAATTAAGTACACTACTTACATGCCTTGCACGATATTACGATAGAGCACAAATATGGAAGTGCTAAGTTCCGGCGTAATCAAATCTTGAATATTCTCGCATTTTTTTTAATTCAAGGCATGTGAATTATTTCATTGGGATATATGCGGTACAAAGACACCCGGAAGTTCGAAAATCTTTATACTAACTATATGGGGGCTAAGGGAATTGGTCCGATTCAACCCATTTTTGACATGCAGACATACCATTATAGAAGAATTATTATCCCATAATTTCAGTTATATACAAATATTACACATTGACCCTCATTTTCGATCAAAAGTCAACTCTAGGTACCGGGGTCTAAACATTCGCTTGAACAGTTTTTATTGGATTTGAACATTTTTTGGTCATAAGATGGCATCAAGCAAAGTTGTATCCCGTTAGATTTATTGCTTCTTGATTTGTGTATTGGAAACTGAACGAATCAAGTGGAATTTAAAATTGTCCAATCTGGAAGTAGGCATTGTTGTTGTCCCATTTCGTCCGTTTACAAAATGTGATATAGGAATGTTAGAATCGTACGAAATCGATTGGTTGGGTTTCGAGACATGGGATCCCCCCAAAACAAAAAAAACCAGCTCCTATAACTCTCTATCATACCATCTCGGAGATAAAATGTAATGTCACTGTGGTATTAGTTATAGATTTATCGCGATTAAATCAGTTTTTTACAGAACCGTTATATGGAGAATTATCCTCCGATTTCATACATTTACACACTGTCGGTAGGAGTTCTTTTAAAATGTGTACTCAGAAAATGTGGTTGTTATAGCTTAACTGGTTTAAGAGATATGTATATTAAACTTGTTAGAGGGCGGGACCACGCTCACTTTTTCAAAAAAAAATCCCCACATGTGACTCTTACTACTGCGATCCTTTATACCAAATAACAGCTTTATATCTTAATTTAGTGCTTAGTTATGGGACTTTATATGGTTAATGGTGATTTAAAGGCGTGGCAGGGGTCCGATTACGCTCATCTAGAAACTCGTATTTGTTTTTTTTTTTGGTACTAAGAAACCTACGCACTAAATTTTATCAATCAACCGGATTTCAACTTTTCTCGTCATCCCAATCATTTATATATATATATATATATATATATTTATATATCCTTATACCTATCTCGCTTAGTTTAAGGTGATACGTACAACCGTTAGGTGAACAAAACTATAATACTCTGAAGCAACTGGTTGCAAGTGGAGAGTTTTGAAAAGTTCCAAGAAAATTCGACGTTTATGAACGTTGGCCTTTTTTGTGGGAACGTGTAAAGCCCAACAGTAATGCAGACAATCTCGCTTCAATTCATTCGCCAGTTATCAGTCGAAACGCTCAAACGAGTCAGCTAAAATTGGACGGGTCATCTGGGACGTAGCCGCGTTGAAAGAGATAAGCTTCAAAAAATAAATATCAAAGAAAGTTCTTTCGAATGATAGTAAACATTTCCTATTAAATTGGAAGTGTCTGTGTTTTTTCTTTAAAAAAGTAGGGAACCTGGAAATGGGCCATCCTTTGGTTCGAAATGATCAAAATATTTTCATGCCTTGAAATTGAAACATGGTGGCAGCTTTTCTTTCGTCAGAAAATGTGAGCAAGCAAAACATCAAAACCATGAGTCCTCAGAATGTATATGTCTAATAAAGTGGTAAAAGCAATCCCTCATACCCGATATTTTATCTCTATTTAACTATGCTAATCTCTCTCTTTTATTCGCTGCTCTCTATACAAGCACATTTTCAGAAGCAGCCAGTTTTGTGAATATTACTTTTAATTTTGTTATTTTAATGTAAACCACAGCGCTTTCTTTTCTCGATGAAAATGTTGACTCACCACCATTATATAGCAACATTACATAAACCATTACACTATGTAAAAGTGTTTAATTTTTTGCAACCCAAAAAATGCCAACCAACTCATTTACAATTTCGATTATTGGGCTTTACACAATTGTTCAATGTATTTTATTTGAAAGAAAACCTTCATTTAAAAACAAAGAATTGCTATCAAAATAGATAAATAAATGTCTACCGTGAAAAATAAGCAAAAGAACAAACTTGAAAAAAAAATTTAGTAATAAACACACATCTTTAACAGCCCGTGCACAAGACAGAATAGATGCAACATTTTGAAAACAGAAAGAAAAGAAAACGCATTAAGTTTCCAAAAATTACGGTACTAAAATGCCATTTGAAATTACTTCCAGCATATTTTGTAGATTTTAGCTCTTCTGAGAAGGAAATCTAAGAGGTAGCAATAAATAACTGAGCAACTGTCGATCTCACAAGTTTTATTGGCGAATATAATAATTCAAAATGTATAAAAATAAAAAGGACTTTACTAACTACTAATTACAATTAAAATATTTATAATACTAAATTAATGTCTGTCATACAAACATATAACGACAAATAGAAGTACGAGTATAACACGTGTCAGTAGACAAATTACTAAAATAATAAAGCATACGCGGAAGCTAAATGAGTATCTATATTTCGTAATTGCACTAATGCCACTAATTCATATAGCATTGCTTCGCTGTATTCACCAGCAACAACAACAATACGAGCAGCCGCCGGTCGAAATAAAAAATTAAAATTTATGCACTAAAGTATGACTATAAAGCATTAATGCTTTTGCCCACCGCCACCGCCGCCTTTATGACTGGAACTACCAAATAATGAAGCGGAAGCATGCGATGCACCGCCAGAAGCGCCCAACGAAGCATTCAAAATTAGATTAACAAGACTGCCCACTATATGAGAGGCGATATGCTTGATAAAGCCACCTGAATCGGAGCCACCGCCCGCATCACCTTTTCCTTTATCGCCGTGCGAATGACGTGCATCAGAGCGACGCTCATCGCCGTCCTCTTCATCGGATTCTTTACGATTTTTCGCTTCTATAAAACTGCTAATGAGATTGCGTGCAAAGAGAAAAGGGTTCGGACGGGCGTCATCATCTTCGGGGTCCTAAAATCGGAAAACGAAAAAGCAAAAATGTTTTTTAAATATTTTCTTCCTATGCATTGGAGCTAAAAGGCTAAATAGTGGGGTACAACGGAAAAGCTACTAATTGCGCTAACGTGCGATTATTTACAGTAATTAGTTAGTTGAAGATTGTAAGCGGTGCATATGTAAGTAAATGTTATGGGTGCAATAGGTAGGCACTATTTTAAAAAGCGTAATAAATATGTACTGCGCTGAGTTGAGCGTAAACAGTGCCAAGCAGATTGCCGATAAATTGTCCATTGTTCACCTAAAATATTTCATAAAAAATATGTGATTAGTTTAGAGTCCAAATCAAATTAAAATGCATATGTATGTACCGCTCCACCACCGCCGGAGAGACCATCAAATGCCGTACCTATGTATATGCCCAGCACTGTGCCGAAGTTCTTGTTGCCCTATTAAAGAAAAAAGCATAACTTTCAAGTTATAAATCCTGAGTTTGACTATTAGTAAACAAGTTCAATATATGGTACACCTACCGCCAGCAAACCGGAAATGAGTGAAGTTGCCGTGCTGATGAGGGATTCAATATCTAAACCGCCTGGCTGGAATAAAAATGCATACCAGTTAAGGAATATAAAGAATAAATTAAATTAAATAATGATAGATAAAAAAAAAATATATAAATTATGACAAAAAAGAACTCGGAAATTATAAATAAAACGGAAAAAATTTAATTATTCTTCAACATTTATTTTGCCTTCAAAGTAATCTCTCCGAGGGGTGGTCTTCAGCTCCTTCAGCGAATTCTGATTTATTTCCTCGATCGATTAAAAACGTGTTCCACGGAGCGTCAATTTCAGTTTTGGGAACAAGAAAAAATCACACGGAGCCAAATACGGTTGTTTATCGATGTTATTCTTTGCGTTTTTCGTTTGAAATTTGGCCGCAATCGTGGCGCGATTGTCCCTCCTTAACAAACTCATGATGCACCAAACCACGAATATCGAAAAAACAATGAGCATCACCTTGATTGAACGACTTTGGCGTGGTTTTTTTGACTTCATCTCGCTATTTCCCCCCACTCCGATAACTTGTTTGCGTGTCATGCTCTCCATGAATGTAGAATCAGTATTCGTATGATCAAGCAAATTCAAAAAGACATGTTTACGGTACTCTTTTTGAAAAAATTCAGCTTTTTTGGGAGGAGTCTAGAAAGAACGCGTTTCATACCCAAAATATCCACCAAACTCATTCAAAAGGACTCGCGAGAGATGTCGAGCTCTTTTGTCATCTCTCTAACACTTGTTTGACGATTTTCAAGCACCTTAATTTATTTTTTTATTTTTCATCAGATGAAATGGTCGAAGGCCTTCCAGAACGATACATGATCTGTCGACCATCTTTGATGGCTTTGTACCACTCCCGGGCTTGTATTTTTGATCAAATTGAATTACTGTAAGCCTTTTCCAACATTTGCAATGATTCCGCATATGAAATTTGGTTAGAGATACAAAATTTGAAACAAATTCTACAGGGTTTCTCCGGAAAGTAATAGGACTGAGTCGATTTAAATTTATTGAACCAGTCGTTAAAATTCTTTAAAAACTTTCAAAATAGGCTCCTTCTTCGTCGATGCAACGCTGTCAGCGCGATTTCCAAGTATTGAAGGTGTCACGGAAGACATTCTCCGGAATAGCCTTGAGAGCCGAGGTGTATGCTGCTTGGATCCCCTTTCATTGGCCTTTTCAGGCAAGGAAATAAAAAAAAGTCCAGGGGGCCACATCTGGCCTTTAGGGCGCCTGCGAAAGCGTTGGAATGGCGGCCTTGGTTAGGTAACTGTTCACAATAAAGGCGGTGTCAGCCGGGGAGTTGTCGTGATGCAACTTCCAATCGGCTGCGATGTCTTGTCAGACCCGATTGACCTTTCGCTTAAGTCTCTTGAGGACTTCCACGAAAAACTTGGCGTTAACCTTTTGTCTAGGCGGAACAAATTCATGGTGGATGATTCTTTTGATGTCAAAAAAGACAATGAGTTTTCACTTTGGATTTTGCCCAGCGACCTATTTCCGACCCACCAAAAAAACCTCGTGCACGGAAACACACCACTTCTTGTCGTTCTACCAGCTTAGCAAAATACTCTTTTTGGAATACCATTTACCCGGAGAATTTAAATTACAATTTCCGGCTACTTTTGTTTCACAATATATATGTATATACGCACGATATATGTATATACATATATATTAGGGTGTTTTTTTTTTTTTAACTATTCATTTTTTTCAATCCCATCATGAAATTTCCTTGGAAATACCCTAAAAAAAATTCCCTAAAATTTTTAGCCCTTAATATTAACATTGAGAACTGGACCAAGGCGTGTAAAAGTTTTCCATTGAAAATACACGACAATCGTGATTTTTTTATCTTTAAATTTCTACAGCTCAGAGGTATTTTATGGCGTCGCTTTGACTTTAGACAAATATTCCTCAGAATTGAACACTCTACAAAAGTGCACATAGTACGGGGCTCTAAACCTGACTTTTCCACGAAATTCACAAAAATAGAATAAATGAATTTGCTACAAAAAAGATCCGAGGTCAAAACCGCTATCATTAATACTTCTCGAGATATTCGGCTTTTTGTGTAACGCTTTATAGAATTTTCATAGATGGTATGTAATAATCTATGAAAATTCCATACAGCCTTTCTTAAAAAGCCGAATATCTCGAGAAGTATTAACGATAGCGATTTTGACCCCAGACCTTTTCTGTAGCAAATTTCCTACAAGTTTGTAATGAACATTTTTTCTATAGCTCTTGTCATTTACGAGATATATACAAAAAATGTGAATTTCGTGTAAAAATGAGCCCCGTACTACATCGCCGGTGTGAGTTACGACTTTGTTGAGCTGTAGGTATTTAAAGATAAAAAATCACGATTGTAGTATATTTTCAATGGAAAATTTTTCATGCCTTGGTCCAGTTCTTAATGTTAATATTAAGGGCTAAAATTTTCAGGGAATTTTTTTAGGGAATTTCCAAGGAAATTTCGTGACGGGATTGAAAAAAATTAATAGTTCAAAAAAACACTCTAATGTATATATATATTTATAACTATACATTACATTAGCTGCTCCGTGTCACTCACCCCAAATAAAGTAGAAATGACGCCAGTTAATGCTCCAATTAATGCGCCGATGTCTGACCCGCCTTCACCCTAGAAAGTCAACGAACGGCTTTTAACAAACAATGGAAAAGTTTAAGTATACTTCAAATAAGCAAAGTGCATTTGGCTTACTTACTCCACTCAAACTCGTTATAATTCCAACCAAGCCGCCACCACCGACATCAGGCGGCGGTGGTGCATCAGGGAAGTCGTCGTCTGCATCCAAATTGCCAGCTGGTGGCGGCAGTGGTTCAATTGGCGGCAATGGTGCTATTGGCGGAAATTGTTCCAAATCTTCCTGTTTGGCAAGCTTTGGTCCATCTACATCTATTATGGCGATGCTTTGTGATATTGTGGGATTAGGTGATATAGTTGTTGTTGCAGCTTTTGCTTTTCGTGTGCTGAGGTTCTTAGTAGCTCTTGCAGCTCGTATTGTTGTTGTTGTTGTCGCTGTTGTTGTTGTTAATGTTGGTTTACTGTCTGTTTTCTGATTGCTGCGATTTTCAATGACTATCTTAGACTTTAATGTTGAGTTTTAATGAAAATTAAGTTATGACGGCTTTAGTTTTTTTCTAATTTCAAATATTTCATTATTTTCTAAGTTATGTGGCGCATTCCAATGCGGTTAGTATAAGCAAAAACCAAGCGTGATTAGTGTAAATTCGTAATCACTACAACAATAACAACAATAAAAAACAACGTTCTAAATACTCACTCTCTTAGCGTTTGACGGAAATGCAAAGTCTTCTTCTAGTGAATCATCTGTGAGCTCGTTGTTTCGATTGTCAAGACGTGCATCTACCAGGTTATTGCGAAAATCCTCCTGGATTTGAATAAAACGGCCCTTTAAATATCACAAATACTGCAGTTTTGTTTTCTATTTGTAATTATAATATGATGAATTTTCAAGGACCAATAAATTTTAACTGGTTTTATCTACTTTCAAGCCAGAAAAAGCGTTATTTGCTCTTGCAACCCGTTGCTACAGAATAAAATAGTTTTGTTCACCTAACAGTTGTACAAATCACCTAAAATCGAAAACTTATACTGTTCCATAACAAAGCAATAAACTAAGATATAGAACTCTAATTCTGCACAGACCAATAAATCAGTAACTAAATACGCTAGAGACATTAAATTATCCTCCGGAATAATATGAAAGGTCTTTATGGGAGCAATTGTGGTAATTAGACGATGGACGTGGCACCGCTCACATTTTGGTGAAGTCACATATCTCAGGACCCGACCAACCGATTTCGACTAAGCTTAGAATGTGGAATTTTTTTTCACATTCATACAAGCCCCTAGGAACCGAATATGTGGACCCCAGTATCTATAGTTGACTTTTGATCGAAAATATCGGTCAATGTGAGAGATATACAATTGAAATTCAAACAAAATCCTTTTGTGGCATTAGTACTTCTGAGTATCAAATATGGATTGAGTTGGGCCAATGCTCTCCTAATATAAAGATTTTCGAACTTCGATGTGACTTTATGCTGGATATATCGGCCGATATTTGAGTTATCTCAATGAAAATTACAGAACATATTTTACTCATAACAGTATATCTTTGTGTCTAAAATAGACAAATTTTAGAGAAAACTTGACTTACCCCCCATATAAATAATATCAGGATTTTCAAACATCCGGCTGACTTTGCTCCATATGATTGGTGATTGATTTTTGTTTTGTTGGTACACTCTTCGTATGAACGTTTGTGAAGTTTCATTTCAATCTGACTGAGAGAGATTTAGCTTTACAGATCTCATTAGGCAGTCTGAGCCATATTTTAAGTGAAATTTTGGGTTTTAGAAAGCTTTGTGCACAAAGCATGCCGCATTCGCTAACAATGGAACAAAATCACATTCGATTGCGACTTTCTCCGCAACATTTAGAACATTTTAAAAAATATAAGGTGGATTTTGTGCGTCGATTCATAAGTACGGATGAGACTTGGGTCTATCACCATGATCTTGAATCAAAACAAGAGGCTAAACAGTGGTATGAACCTGGTTGTTCGGCTTCGAAACGAGTTCGTGACCGGAAATCGGCCAAGAAGGTTGTGGCATCCGTTTTTTGGGATGTGAGAGGAATTTTGTTTGTGGATTACTTGAAAGCTGGTAAAACAAATAATTCTGAATTTTATTGCATCCTTTTGGACCAGTTGAAGGAAAAAATTCTTGAAAAAATACTCGGTTTGCAGAAGAAAAAAATCCTTTTTCATAAGGACAATGCACCATGTCACAAAAGCATTTTGACAATGGCTAAAATCGAATTGTTGGAGCATCCACCATATTCCCCAGATTCCCCGCAGCGATTTCCATTTCTTTCCCGAAATGAAGAGGTCATAACAGCTGTTGAAGCGTATTTTGCAGACCTTCCGAATTCTCACTTCAGGGATGGGATACACAGATTGGATGATCGTTGGCGCAAGTGTATTAATGTTCAGAGAGATTATACTGAACAATAAAGTGTATTTTGAATTATAAAACTGTGGTTTTCTATCCTAGGGAACACTTTCTTTGCTATGTGGCATGCTAATTGATACTAGATAAAATCGAATTTCAATACCACCCCAACTCTCACATACAACTTATAAGGATTTTCGTTTTTCTAACAATTTTGGATTTCTGAATTTTTAAGTCCTTCTCCAGGATGACCTCCGAAAAAGGTATCTGGCAGTGCCTCAGATTATCTCAATCTTCTTCTTCGAATAATTGTTAATTATTATCAAAACATTTTCTCCTTCCATCATTACCTAACAAATGTATCTAAAGAGGTCGTGTAAAAATTTAGTCGATCTGTTCAGCCGTTTCTGAAAACATCGTTGGGAAATAAATGTTTAAAGCATTCGAAACCGATTAAACTAAGTTAAAATATTCTTGGAAACACCGCAATTTGCAGTAACTCTATTTAAAGTTCGAAAGGTCAGAGCTTTGTTCTAACTGTTTCAATAGTATAAAAATGTTTTCAACAGCAAATACAATTCACCTCGTTCAAAATGGACTCGATCATACGGACTTCTGCCGGCACCTCCTGTGTTTCTACCGCATTCCGTTTTCGCACCACTTTCTTACTCGCCTGCTCCAATAGGCTACCTTTGTCTGCCTTCGTAATCAAATAATCCAAAGTTTCGGTAACTTTCTCATCTATGAGCGCCTTCATCGTGCGTACTTGCTGTAAGATCTGTCGCCGTAGAGCTCCTACACGCTCTGCGACATTATTTTCATCAACGCTTTTATCATGTTGTTCGGTGTTCTCTTGAGAGGTTTCCACATCAACATCGCCCACTGATTGTCTTCGTATTTGTTGCAGTGTTTGCTGCATATCCGCTTTGAAGTCGAAGACATCTTTTGCACCGGTCACCAAATCCATGGCACTTGTTAATATTAATAATGCACGATGATCGCGCGCCAACTGCTTTTCAATATTTTGTACTTTGGCCACGAGTTCATCATCATTTAGTTCATTAGCTTCAAAGAGCAATCCTCTCACTATGTCTACTAAGTTACGTTCCATGAGCAGTTCAGCTTGTCGCGCGCCATTCAATATTCCTAAGGTGGTGATCACACGT
The DNA here is from genome assembly GCF_016617805.1 of Bactrocera tryoni. Taxonomy (NCBI): domain Eukaryota; kingdom Metazoa; phylum Arthropoda; class Insecta; order Diptera; family Tephritidae; genus Bactrocera; species Bactrocera tryoni. The sequence continues at coordinate 57,703,556 of NC_052502.1, read as the reverse complement.
AGTTCGTCGCGTGGCAAACGCGGCTCTAAGCGTTTGTAAGCACCCATGGCACGTACATAGTCGGCATTCAGTTGGACGCGTATGGACTTTCGTACTGGCGCACTGATAATAACTTGCGCGAGGACGATTAATATAATGGCGACAATGGCCAGAAACGGCTTACGCATTTTGCGCCAGGAACGCATGAATTCACGTGTTAGTAGTTGCTTGGAGGTAAGACGCCCGATTTTCGTAGCTCTAAGGACACACAACACACCGAATATCTTAGCGAAGAAAAGCGAACGGTTTTCACTACTCTTACTCAATTGACCTGCGGCAGTTCTTCAACAAATCGGCACTAAATTAGTTAACTCCGGAACAATTCATTTTATACGACTGCAACATTTCCTACGGCGGATGCGTGCAGGTCAATGAAGCGGAGCATCTGCACTATTATTGGCGTTCAACATAACCAATACGTAAGATGTACATTTACACAACATTTAACCATTGCTGATGACATTATTTTGGTCACCATGGACGGCGCTTAGCATGTCACTCATTTCCTGGGCTTTACAGTCCACTGCACCTGCCGCAATGCTTCGCTGATTCCCAGACGTATAGCTGTAGTTTCTGTTTGATTGAATAAATGTACTTAATTGGATGATGGGAAATATTTTTTTCAGTTAGACTCTAAGGAAACGCATTTTATATTTCCTATGTAAATAACTGAGTACTGCATAACATGACAACTCTTTAAAGTGTGTGCAACATTTTAGCTTTATTCCATTACAAACAGACATTTTCCCTTATACAAGTATATTGTACTCAAGTTTACTTTTTCTAAAAAACAAAAAAACTTAACAGAAAGAAACAGCTAGAGACGCCTATCCAATGGAACTCCTAGGCATGGGTCGAAAAGACCGACGTATCATACATAGACCAAACGTCTGGAGCTTACCACAAATTTATTGAGGCGGCTAAGGTCAATTACGTTTGTCATGATCGTCATCAAAAGGCGGATCTCTCATCCGAGGCTGTTGATTAGTTTTCATTGAGGGCGTTTTTTACCTGGCGGGTGGCAAACCCAGCGCACAACCATGAGTAGGGATGAATCGCCTTCTCACTTTGGCTCGCCCTCAAACGGATGTTCTTTCGCTACCCAAAGAATACTTGGTCTAATACCGGAAGTCGTGAGCTGCTTGAGCCATATGTAAAAGAATCGTTTCTAGCCACTCCCAAGTGAATGACGATCGAAGACCTTTCCTCACTTGCGTGAACTTCTACACATGACTCCATCCTCCCAACAACAACGTCAACCTCGAAATTTAAAAGTATATACATATACATATATTTTACCAACAGGTGCTACTTCGGACTAAGTAGGCAAGTCTGTCGACAAACAAAAACAAAACTCTATAAGTCACTCATTATTCCATCATTTCGACGTTACGAGTTTTAGTTGATTTGCAACGGCGAATATTATAATCGATGGAACAATGAAGTGTATGAGATATACAACGACATTCAGGGGTGTTGTGGAATCTGATAGTTGTCGGAATCAGAATTGAAACCGATCAAAAAACGTAGTAGGTGTCATGAATTCAGATATTATTGGTTTGATGTTCGAAACAGAATTTGTATCGGTTTTGGGTGTCATCGAAACCAATTTTATCGGTTTTGCTATCAGAAATAAAACAAGAAGATAATCGCCAACAGATTTGAATATTCAGTTTATATTTCTGTGTGTTGTTAGACGGTTGGCAAAATGTAAGTTAAGAAATTTATTTATTTTATTGTTACGAAGTAATTTAGTTTATTTTTTTAGGGGAAAACATAAGAACAGAACGCAAAATACGATCATAATTGAATTTATGGAAAAAAAATTCAGATATCATAAGAGTATTTACGAAACGCAATAAACCGACAATAGATTCGTTATGGCAGGAATTAACTGAATCCCTTAATGCTACAGGTCCTCCACACAAAGATGTAAACGGGTGAAAAAAGGTAAGTAAATTTCAGTGAAAATTAAACTGCAATAAAAACAAGCTTATTTCTATAGGTTATAACTGAGTGGAAGAGCGAAATCAAAAGAAAATTAGCTCACAACAAAATTGAGAGTCGAGCAACAATAGGTGGTCCATTTTCTAAATATCAGCTCACTCCAAACGAAGAAACCATTGTGCGTCTTTGTAGCATTTCGCAAACTATAGAATGCATATTAGGCGTTTCTCTTGGCACCCAACCCGTTAATGAGAATTTAAATATACCAATTGCAGGGGTGAATGTAGATTTGTCTTCCTCATCGCCAGAGGAACAAAATGTAAACTTAAGTAATAATGCATCCAATAGACAAAAAGATGCCGACGATATACCTTCCACGTCACAAAGGCAACACGAAATAATTGCTAGTGTACCTAGAAGGCAAAAATTAGAAAGTACAGCAGATCGCTTAAAAAGATTTTTGGATGAGGAAGATAAAAAAAATGGAGATATATTGAAAAAATTTGATCAGATAATAGAACTGCAATCTAAAAATGCTAGCAGCTTGAGGCGTATATACCAAGCAATAGAGAGTAATAATAAAACTATTACTGAATTGAAAGATGAGTTTGTAAGTATAAGTACTCAATTGCTTAAAGCTATTGTGGAAAAAAATGAGATTAAAACAGAACAACTAAATCTCGAAGTTCTCAAGTTTGAACACAAAAGACAATATAACGAAAAAAAAAGATTAATTATTAAGTATATTATTTAATTAAAGATCCTGGTTGTGAAATATATTTAAAGTACCTGAATTTATAAGGCTAATTTTAGTTTAGTCATGAAGACTGTTATATTTAAAACTAAGAAATAAATCCATTGAGTTACAAAGTATTTGCTTTTTCGTCTCTTATTCTCCGGCCTTCGCTCTGCATTGAACCATTATCAGAGAGGAAAAAATTGTCATCGTTAGTCTCATTTGCAAGAATTACTACTTCCTGATTATATTCAATGTTGTAACGTCTGCAGATGTTGCGTAAGGCACAACAGACGTTTACAACTTTAACCACTTTTTCAGGACATTAAACATCGGAAACGGCCCTTTAAAACTCCGATTGTCCTTTCCACAATATTCCGTGCAGCCGTATGTGCTATGTTAAACTTATACTCCATTGAGTTAAACTGTGGATCTCTATAAGGTGTTAACAAAAATGGTTCAATTCCGTAGCCGCTATCGCCCAGCAACCTCAATGAACGCTGCCCACTCTCATACTGTGTACGGAAATATGGTTTAGCGTGACTCATACCCCAGATGAATGCATCATGACTTGAACCGGGATACCGCGCATCAACTGCACGTATTTGCATATCGTTGTCACAAATCTTTTGAAAAAATAAATACATATACATATACAAGTAGGTTTATAAATATGTTTGAATATTAATTTATTGTTTATACTTACTATCATCGCATTTATGCTAAAATATCCCTTTCTGTTAAAATATAAATACTCATTATCAGGTGGTTTTATTATTTTTATGTGTGTTCCATCTATACATCCGACTATTCCGGGTATTTTGTACTTTCCAAAAAAATGATTTCTTGAAATCAATTTTTCGCTTTCATCCATAGAAAGTTTTACCCACTGACCGCAAATGTAATTCTCTAAGAGGCACATCACTTTTGTTAAAATCTGCGACACCGTGCTTCTTGCCAAACTGATACAAGAATCACGGCCTACTCCCCGTTGGTAAGCTCCTTCTGCTAAAAAACGCAGTGTTTCTGCCAATTGAATTATCGGTGACTCCACCGTCGAGGGCTGCAAATGTGGTTCTATTATATTTAACACCATAATAAATGCGTCTTTATTCAGCCGATAATGTGAATCTGTAAGGTAAGCGCGTAAAGTAACACACAAGTAAATACAAGATAAATTCTACTTACGATTCTCCTGGAGCATCAAGTGGGTTACTAAGATCCCTTAATATTTTACGTTTAATTCTTTCATTTCTTTCTTCCTCTAATAAAAGGAAAGCTAATATTGCCGAACTCATTTCAAATTTTATTCAAATTGCATTCACAATATTTGTCACATAAGTAAACAGCTGATTTGAATATTGGTTTTGCATATGTTCGAAAAGACGAAAATCCAATCAGATTCTGTGACACCATTTTAAATCAGAATTGGTTTGCAATTCTGACAGCTAAGCAATTCTGTCTTGGATTTCACAACACCCCTGATTGCTATAGTTCAGCGAATTGAAAGACAGCGGCTACGCTGGCTAGGTCATGTCGTCCGAATGGACGAAAAGACTGCAGCTCTAAAGAGCTAGCAGTTAGATGGACCTTTTGCGTTTCATTCTATGATCTACTAGTGCCGGTTGCTGACCAACGCTAGCTGGGCTCTCACGATATCCATAAGGATAAGGGAAACTTCCTCATTACCATTCCGACGGAATTCTTATCCTGCAAACTCATCGACTTTACAATTTCCGAAAACTCCGCTGTAGCCAGGCACACTGACAAGTTTAATATGGAAGTAGCTTGGTCTGAAACAAGAGTTGATTGAGAGTTCCCAACAGAAGACTTGCCCTCCAGCCTTCAACTTGATTATCCGTGCATCCGCAAAAAAGCTCACTGCGCCTCTACTCCAGCGACTCTGCCTCACCTACATATCATTCAGAGGTAGTCAGTAGACAGACAGTAGTCCAAGTTATCGGGGATGCGGTCGAATTGGGGGAGAATTTCGGAATGTCCCCCTCTGGGACTCTTAATGGGTTCAGTTTCTCAAAGATGGATGTTGTGCGGCACTGGTGTTATGCACCACTGATGCCAATGGGAACCGCTCGTTGAACACATTCTAGCTGTTTAGCGATTGTGGCTTTACCGAGCGTTCTCCACGAGACAAAGATCCATAAGAGCAGTATTGGCTTAACTACGACTTCGTAAAGCCAAAGTTCAATTTCTGGTGAGAGACCCGACTGCTTCCCAATAGCTCCTTTACAACAATAAAAAACAACCGATTAATTAAATGTCTTCAACCCTTAAAGGAATTCCTAACCTGAACAGAGAATTTGGAATTTGTTTTGAAAAATACCCACAATACTGTAGGTGAGCACAACTCTTGGATATGGATAAATTAATAACTCAGATTTTTTGCTTATAAAGGGTGATCCTTTCCGAGGTTCCCTACTTTTTTAAAGAAAGCATTTCGAACTGTTGAATGATATGCGTAAAACCTGAAACGAAGCGGCATTGTCCGCATAGACTTAAGACTTTACATATTCCCACAGGAAGAAGCCTAACGGTGTGATATCACATCTTGGTGGCCATCTACTGGCCCAAAACGTGTAATTATCTGTAAAAAAAAAATACGTCAAATCGTTCCATACGTCAGTCCGAGTTGCTGCAAACGACACCGAATCGACTCTCCACGGTCTTCGTTTACACTCTCAGCTACGATTGCTACATTTTTTTCACTGCGTGCTGGACATGGTCTCTTCCGTCGAATATTATCCAATAATGAATGCTTAGTCTCAAAAAGAGTGATGGTGTTGCGAATAGAGTGCTCAGCAGGCCGATTATGTTGATCATAAATTGAGCGAAGGCGGCGAAATACATTATTTACAGAACGTGAATTCCAAGATGAAATACCAAACAATACTGAACAAAAATAACGTGATAGCTTGACTCGACTCATGCGTGATCTATCAAAAATGGTTATAGAAAAAAGTACGTCTACTTGGATCACCCGTTATAACCAAAATTCAAACATTGAGTCAACTTAACAAAGAAAACCTCAACTGCTGCCATTGAAGTTCACTGTACAATAAAGCGTTGCCTGTAAAGTATGTTTGCTTATCATCAAAGCGTTCATTTCATTTCCTTATTGAAAGTAATAAAATCGTGTATTCTTGGGAGAGAAATAAATATTTCAGTGAACTAATATTAAATACTTCTTGTTATGACTCATTTTCACGCTGCGGATAACACTTAAACTGAATTGATTACTCAAATTTTTGTTAATAATATCAATGTCCCTAGAGACCACCCGTTATCATTTCTCTTTCTTCATAATAATACTTAATATGTGCACAATAAATATTCAAATATTTTGAATTTAAATCAGATTTAAGCATTAATGAGTTAATACATAATTTTTCGAGCACAAAATCGCACTAATAATTTTAATTGAACATAAACTCATATCCAATCTCGTATCCGATTTGAATATCCGCTTCTGTGTTTCCTCTTGTTAAGTCCTTCTCCGAGTCGTTTAGTTTTTAATCGGAAAAACAATTCTATCCCTTCTATTTGTAAGACGAGGGTATGTTTGGAAGTTAAACCGCCATCCCACTTCAACAGTTGGTGATGGTACAGCTGTTGTCACACGTAAAGGCTGTCTATCCCATATTCTCCCACTTTCTATGCCGTCTTCTGCTAAATTAGTATAAATTATCAAATATAGCTGATGTAAAAGAATAACTAAACATTTAATGTCATTGTCGTGTTTTACCTCTTGATGGAGGCGTTGGATAATGTCCCGTAGATTTAGGCGGACGTGCCACTGGTGCCCATTTTATTTGCCGTGTGTTTTCAATATCCTTATATGAGTAATATGACTGATCAGTGGATAGCGTGGAAACACTTGTAAATACACAGCATAACAGAAACACTACCGTTATATATGTATATAATAATATTATTGTCCGTACTACCATATTGTATCGTTGCCCATTCGAATAACACTAAAATTATTTCCAAACATTACGCCAACGCTATCAGATTTGAATAAATCTCAGCAGTCTTTACAATTCAGCTTTCCCAATAAGTGAAACCTATATTCAGATGGAACCGAAAAATAAATACTTAAAAATAAATATTCTCTCAAAATTAAATATTCTCTCAAATTATGCTCGATCCCTTGCATATGTAATTCGAAAGGAATTGCTAAAATAACCAAAGTATTCTATTTTAGAGTGGATTTTACTACTCTTAGCACTTAAACTTAAACTTAAAATTTAACTCAAACTTAAACTTAAACTTAAACCTAAACTTTAACTTAAACATTCAAATTTTACATTTTAAAAAATGCTGCGGCAGTATAAAAAATCGGAAGAAAGGATAATTTCGGGTGTAACCTGACAGCTTAGAATTTAAAAGTTTTTTTTATGGGAAATAGGCGTGGTTGTCATGTTATTTCGCCAATTTTACAGTGTATGAAGAAAGGCTAGAGAGACTTCTTTTCAGCAAGTTTGGTTAACTTAGCTTTAGTGGTATGTAAGATATGTAAACACTTGGGTGAACAAAACTATGATACTCTGTAGCAACATGTTGCGTGAGTATAAAAATATGGATTTCCTGATAATGAGCGCTTTTAACATTCTGAGGGACTGCAGATGTTCTCAAGCATGTAAACAAGTTCGAAGCGTAAAACTAATTTCCGGAAATAAAGCGATGATTTCACAACTATTGAAAACTGTTATCAGACTTCCTAACCCCTAAAAAAATTCTTTGCTCTCTCGTTTTTCTCTTGGCGAATAAATAAACGAGATAGTGAATTTGCGAGTAAACAGAGAGCGTACTCACATTTGGCTCACATTTCATTTACAACTTTTAAGAATACCTGAATAATGAGTGTAGAAGCAACAACAACAAATAGCAGTAATTGGGAATTGAGAAATTAATCGAAAGAGTATATAGAGACAATTACTCCAATTATGTGGTGAATTATTTCACAAATATGTACGTAATTGCTTACAGGAATTAAAAGAATTCATAATGACTACTTAAGATCGACTTTGGTTAGTCACGCATTTCGAAATTCGCATAATTTCAACTAAGCAGCAATTCTTTTTGCCTTCGAGGTTCACATATAAAGGGATATAAATTTCGATGTTCTCTACTTTTTTAAAGACAGAAGCGGGATTGCCCGCATAGACAATCATACATATTCCCACAGGAAAAAATCTAAGGTTTGATATCAAACATGAAATTATCTGCTCACCGACGTATTCTCTCAACGGCATCATTTTTGAAGAAATTCGGACCGATGATTCCACCGTTCCACAAACCACACCAAACCGATATTTTTTCTGGTTGAAATGGCAGCTTTTGAATCTCTTCAGGTTTCTGTTCGTCTTAAATGCATCAATTTTGCTTGTTTACATACCCATTGAGCCAGAAATGGGTATCATCGCTGAACAGAACTTGGCTCGAAAACGTTGAATCTTGGAATTTTTCAAGAGCCCGTAGATCAAAGCGATGTCGCTTGGGAAGGTCGAGCGGCTTCAGTTCTTGCGCAAACTGTATTTTATTTTGTTTGTTCAATTTAAGATCTCTACGTAAAACGCGCCAAATCGTTCCAACGTCAGTTCGCGTTGCTACGAACGGCACCGAATTGACTCTCCATGGTCTTCGTGTACACTCTCAGCTATGGCTGCAATATTTTCTTCACTGCGTCCTGGACGTTGTTTATTCAGTCGAATATTATCTAGTAATGAATGCTGGGTCTCAAGATGAGTGATGCTGCTGCGAATAGTATGGTCAGTAGGGCGTTTATGTTCACCATAAGATGAACAAAGCGCGCGAAACATATTCTTTATAGAACGTAAATTTTCGCAATAAAGTTGAACGATATAAAAATGTTGTTCAGGTTTTCCAAAATGAAATTCCAAACAATAGTGGGCAAAAATAACGTGACAGCTTAATACGACTCTCAAAAAGGCTGATGAAAAGGTATTCTCTTCTTGGATCATCCGTTATAACATTGTAAACTACCCATATAAGGCGAAATTCTTCTGAAAACGGATCAGATCATACCTAGCGTAAGGAAAAAAATAACCCCGAAAACTCAATTAGCTTAGGTACCCGAAACTAAATTAGCTAAGCCAGAAAGCCTCTAAACACCCACTATGTTCTAAGTCTGCGTACTTTAGCATATAGAAATTAGGTAAACCTTATTTTTACTAGAGTTAAATGATAGTTCAATTCTCGTTCACGACTTCTCGATACACTGGACTATTGACATATTTTCATCACCAAAAAATTTACCGAGGATAAAGGCGTTTGATATGTTGATATCAGCAAGGACAAGGCACAAGGTTCGGAAATCTTATTTGGCAATTGGCATCTTTTGACCTCTTCAATTATTAGACAGTCTTGCCAGTTGAGGATACAGATTAATTTTACCCCCAAATACAAGTAGTTGGTTTACGAAAACGCAGTTTTGATAATAACGCGCTGTTATTTTCTTTCAGTGTTATAAATTCAGTACAGTTCAATCAAATAGCAATATCGCAATAAAATCGCTTAGTATAGGTTTCTATTTAAGAATAATTTGGTTGATAACCTGAACCTTGCTGTTGTCATTTCATGCCTTAGAAATTGATAAGCATTATACAACTTAAATTGTTTTCAAATGTGCCACTTAAGCTTAGTCAAAGCAAAACATTCGTGTTAATAGCATTCCGGCTCCAAAATGAGCGCTCGAAATTCGTGGTTCTTAAACAGTGCAATATTATTGTTGTACTATACATGCGGTGGCATTGAATACATATCAGCGCTACCCACGGGTGTGCGTATATTACACACTCTAACACATGGTTTCAACATCCCACCGTTTCGGCCACCGCCATATAGCATTAGATTTGACGGCGTGAATGGTGATTACATGGCAGGGCAAGTGGAACGACATCCATGGGAAAGACATCAGTTCCGACACCGCAACGAATATGGTCCCCATAAAGATTTTGTAATAGCACAGCCAAAGTTTCACAGTTCTGAAGAATTCAATATTAATAGCGTGGGCAATACACCACCATTCTTATTGAACCCTGCAGCCGGACCTTTTGAAGGGCATAGAGTAAATGTGGCGTTAACTCAGGATTCAATAATCGTAAAACATCCTTGGCATAATCTACAAAATCAGCATGACAGAAGACATCACCATAGATGGCATGATTGCCAAAGACCAATAGGTTCGGATCCCGACTTAAACGGAGAAAATGTACAAGGTACAGGCTATGAAGCTGCCAGTTTCGGACAGAATGCAATCTTTGAGAATACTGATAACGGCATACGCAAGTGGGATAATAATGGGCCACCACGAAGAGTGGGAGGTGAACCAAAAGAAGATACCGTTATAGATATTACGCCAACGACTCCTACAACAACGCGCGCTGCCCCACCAACTACAACCGAGTCCGCTGAGAGAACTGTAGAAATTACAGAACCAATGACAAGAACATATGAAAAAACAACAGCCAACAACTCAGGCGCAATTTCAACAACAACAACTATAGAAATTACGGAACCAACAACAAAAAAATATGAAACAACAACAGTCAATAACTCAGGCGCAATTTCAACAACCGGTGCCACTGTAACTGCAGCGCCAACCGAGAGCACGTTTGCAATTGATATAAGAAGTGGATTTGCTTAAAGCGCAAATAGCAAAGGAAATACGATAAGGATTATATAGAAACTGTGGAAGTGTTGTATAAATACAATAACGTTGTAGTTGTTTTACTTATAACTCTAAGTGATTGTTAATCGTAATGCCTTTACATGCCTGGTCTGATATCATTTGCTATGATTTTAATGCCACTCATAAAATTTTTATTCAATTGTTTTAGCAAAATTTAAACAAAGTGATCAATTTAATTTTACAAGTAAAAATAATAAAAATCTTTAGATAAATAATTTGTGAGTTAACACTATTTCAAATGTGCGAAATTATTCGAATTTTTTATTGTTACAAGCATACACAATTAAAAAAGAAATTCTGACATTTTTAGAAAAGAAATATTTAAACTCGGAAATTGCGGCGCCATTTATGGTGACCCCTCGGAAAAACGATGCGCCAGTGTTGGCAGGGTAACTCATTAAGACTTAAAGTGAAAAAATACGTACCTTAGTAAAAATCTTAACTTGGACGAAGGAAAAAAACTAAAAATTGGATTTTTGGCAGAAATTTTTACTTAACAAAAACATGAAAATATCGCGACATTTGTTTTTTCAAATAGTTCAACTCTAAAAAAAATTCTTCATCTAAGTCTTTAAGAATTGTATTTAAAAGACCTGTGTAAAATTTCATGAAAATCAGTTGAGGAGTTCTCAAGAAAGCTTGCCAACCGACTTCAAAAACACAGTTGCGAGAAAAACGCGTTTAGAAACGGCGCAGCCTAGCTAGCCTCGAGCGCACAAGTCCTCAAGGCTGTATCTCCGAAACTATTACTCGGATCAACTTGAAAGTTTAGGACCATATTCTAGAGGTGTTTTAGAATTTAATGAGAATGAAAAATAAATAAATTTTTGTAACCCGAAAACTCTTGTAGCGCCATAAGAAACTTTCTAAGGCTAAGAGCCTATAGTTCAGAATACCATCGAAAAAAATGCCGGTTTTTGGCATAGCTCCACCCACTTTCAGTAGAATATTTATATAGAATTTTATATATTGTATATGATTTTGTATGTACATATATGTATGTAAATAGAACATTCGGACCAAAACATCCTTCGGAACTCAAATGACAAATGTTTCATCTAAAATGTTCGACATAGCTTGACACCGCACCCAGCATATACCAAGTATGACATGTCTCTAATTTCTGCGCATTACAAGAGCATCTAACAACCGGCTGCGTTCGAATTTAGCACTTCCTTGTTTTTTACATCAAGATAAGTGCAGCACAAGCAGGGACAAGTTGCCTATTCTGCAGCAGCCATCGAGAACAGTCACATTTTAGTAGTGATGCAAAACAGTAAAGCATATTCAAATCAGTGCCACACAGTACAATGCCGCTGTTTAAACTGCACCACATGCAATATGCATTTCTCTTCTTATTACTGCAATGTTTGATGCACCAGGCAACTGCAGTTTCAACAACAACGGAAGCGGCTCAGCAAAAGTGCGCTGATAACGAAAGTCGGCAATCAAACGAGCAGGTTATGTTAAGGAAATTTATACGTGAACAACAGCGAAAAAAACAACAACAACTTTTAGAAAACCCTGAATCTGCTTCAAATCGACAACATTTTAGACATCACTCCACCAAAACAACAACAACAAGTGCGCCTATAGTACGCACTGTTTATCGCCAAAATCTCGGCAAACGAAACTCATCCATCAACTCACAAAATAATACAGCAACCAACAGTCTTCGACGCACTTCCACGAAGTTAGCATACAATACAACCACTGACACCGCCTCCCCGCACAACGAGACGGAGCCGCATGCCGAGCAGATCGTACTGTACATGGTAGCGCAACGTAAATGCAATCACCATCGCCGACGTTGTGGCGTTCCATGAAAATAAATCTATTTTACATGCATACATTATTAAAAAAAGTGAAAGAAGTAAACAAGCAATAAAATTTTACTTCGAAATATACATGAACACACAAATACTCACATATGCCTGCTTGTAATTTATGATATACATTTAATATTTGTGTAAGTGTATGCGGGGCTGTATGTATGTTTAAACACAAATTTCTTGAAATACAAGTACATAAAAATTACACGGTTATCGGAGGTTAACTGAGTTATCACACCATCTCTGCTTTAAGATACTACACAATGCATTTTTATATACACTAGAACTTTGGCATCAACTAATGGATCTCTGCCTAAATTCTAGTAATTGTACAAAGTCCACTGAAAATTGGGTTACCGACACTTGGTTGAATGAAACTTAATCCTGAGGTTACATTATCTACTATTTTGCACTAGAATTACTCTTAATTGTGCGCATATATACGAGATAAGATTTGTGTAGTAGTATACATTGTGACAAAAAAGTACCCGGAAATTGTAAATAAAACGCATAATATTTACTTATGCATTAATAATTATTTTTTCGCCTTCAAATTAATCTCTACTAGATGTTTCTTATGTCCTCGAAACACTTTTCACAAGCACTTTTTGGGATGGCCTTCAACTCTTTCAGCCAACTTGGTTTTATCTCTTCGATCGACTGAAAACGGGTTCCACGGAGCGGCAGTTTCAGTTTGAGGAACAAGAATAAATCACATGAAGCCAAATCTGGTGAACACGGTAGTTGATTGATGATGCTCATTGCGTTTTTGGCTTTAAGAGATCGTCTCAGTGTGAAATTTTTTAAATATCGATTTTTATATTTTTTTTGCATTATAGCAAACACTGTAATAAATATTCTCTCAAATTATTACGGTCGCTACAGCGTTTCTGGTAGAAAAGGAATCGAGTGAGGAACATAGAGACTCCAATCTTTAGACGCGTTTTTCTCAGAATGGTTGTCTTCAAAACGGTTTCCACTCCCAAAGACAGAGTTTTTAAGATATCTAATTCCAATTTGAAGAGAACATTTTTAATATAATTTTCTAACGATCTCTTAAATACAGTCAGAATCGTGGCTTGATGCGATGGTTCATTATCATCTCGTAAAATCCATGAATTGTTCTTCCACAATTCCGGCCCTTTTCGGCGGATGTTCTCATACGGCCAAATAGAACTCCTTATTAACTTTCTATCTCTCCGCAATAAATTCACGATTCACCAAACCGCGAATATCGAAAAAAAAACAATGACCACCACCTGATTTTTGAGCGGCTTTGCTGTATTATTTTTGATTTCGGCTCTTTTTTTTCATATTGACTTGCTTGAATGTCAAACTCATAAACCCATGTCTCATCGGCAGTTATAATGCTCTCGGAAATTCGGAAATCGGAATTCGCTCCGTCACGCATAACGAAAGATACCTGTTTATGCTATTTGTTTAAAAAAAAAATTGCTTTATCAGGGCGAGTCAAGCACTAACGCGTTTCATACCCAAAATATCCACCAAAATCATTCGAATGGAATCGTGGAAGATGTCGAGCTCTCTTGCCATCTCTTTAACCTTTCCCAGACTATTTTCAAACACCATATCCTTCCCTTTTTTAACATTGGGTACTCGAAAAAGTATTTTCGTATCTTGTCAATAGATGTCGTGACAGTCGAATAACTCCAGTGCTTCGGGGAAGTTGAAAAAAGTTACAGCTGTTCAAAAATGTGTGAAAATAATGAAGAAATTCGTTATATTTTGAAATTTTTGTAAAAAAAATGGAGGAATTGGGAAGTTTACGGAGACGACGCTGTATCAGTTCATGTAGCACAACAATGGGTCGCTCGCTTCCGTTTTGGAAATTTCGATTTACACTGATGGAATAATATCTCCAAAAAACTAAATGGTACATATTTGCTTATTTATTTATTAGTATAAATATAAATAAAATAAGTTGAAGTTTGATTAGAAATACGAAGAGACTTTTTCGACTATCCAATATTTTCATCAATTGAAGAGGTCGAAGGTCGTTCAGAACGAGGCATGTCTTCAACGATATCTAGACCTTCTTTGAAGTCTCGTAGGCTTGTGTTTTCGTTAAAACTGACCCTCCGTAACCCTTTCCAGAATTTGCAACGATTCCGCACACGAAATTTGATTAGAAATTCATAATTTGAGACAAATTCTTTCTTCGATATTTTTGATCCTTTGTAAAAATATCAACGCACTACTGAGGGTACCGACTTAAGCAGCCGCTGTGAACAAACTGGTTAACAGATCGCGCTCATATTTGATATATTAGTTAAAGACAGTCCTAACGACTTAGCAAATTACATTTTGTTGAAATATCATTTACTCGCGGAGTTTAGTGACAATTTTCGAAATAATTGGTTCCAAGACACCTCGTCTATAGATTCTATATATATATATATCTATATACATCTGAAGGGTATTCACAAATAAAGGCTTTATTTTATTTAAAAATATTTGGAACTCATATACGCCTGTCTGTCTGAAGTGGAAAAACGACGATTCTTTTAATCACTTTTTCAGGGTGTATATCAACTGATCATTTCAAAATAATTTCTTTAAATTTAAATGTTATAGTATTTCATTTACCAAACCTATAAATGGACACTATACACTTCACTGAGTACGAAAAAAGAGTTTTAAAAGCCAAGATAATAAGAAAGCTCACAACTTTATCTCTTTTTTCTCTCTTAAATGCATTCCCGAACAGAGTAATAAATAAGCAATTAGAGGGTAGACGAATTAGCGAAGAAATGGGTAGCCCTTGACAAATCTGGGACAGTGATAGTCGTCTGCTCATTTGGGCAAACTAAGAGAGGGATGCGAAAACAACTGATACAAAATCACTAAATCACCGTGGCATTCAAATTCGTATATTGGACTGATTAACAGAGAATAACGAGAACATGTTTCTTTGGAGATAATTCAAACATTGACCATACCATAAATAGAAAGTCGACCGATTTCAAACATCTTCCGTATAACATACTCTCAATTAATTTTGTTAAGATATCTTACATATTGATCCAAATTCTTTTATAAAGAATATGGTGGTAAAGATATAAACATCCCTCAAATTTTTTCCAGTTTTAATATTATGGCAATAGATTCTCATTGAGTTTCATTCGGATACCTCACATATTGGCCGGTACATAAGGTATAAAATCAAGCGGATGATTGAAAGTCATTATCTTAGACATGAAAGGTCAACAATAGGCACTGGAGTCCACATAGTCATAATAGTTGACTCTGAATTTTTTAACTGTGAAATGAAAGACTCATTTTGAATTTTGAAATGTGATACATAGTATATGGAAAGTAGACATGACTATAGTACGATCTCGCACATTTTCCCAAAATAAGATTTCAATGTCTGGATAATTTTGCACGCCAAATTTATTAAAATTGGTTGATTAGTTCCTGAGGTAATAGTGAGCCATGCCATGCTCATTTTGGAGGTAACAGTACAACTATGAAGCCCATTCGCAATGCCGAACTGCTTATCCTTCAAAGGAACACATTAAGATATATCAATTTTTATAAGACGTTCAAAATGTTTTGACCACTAGAAGTAATAGAAGTAATTGCTTTTTCTTACCCTTTGGACCCAGATATATATTCATGACTGCATTCACACATACTCTTTTAAATTCATAAAGATATTGAAACGTTTAAATAATAAATTCTTTTTGCTCATGGATGGTCCTTCCGTTCGTATTAATTTTTCACTACGTGTTTATATTTATCAAGAAATCCCTCACGAGCATCAGCATTTATGACTTTGTTATGAGTCGTTTGAGTACAACGTACTTAAATTCATACTAAGCAATATAACTTTTGATTATGCATTATTACGAGTATATGTTCGTGGATGTGTACTTATATGTGTGTTCATATATGTTGCTCATAATATTATATGAGCGCATATAATATCTAACCATTATCAAAATGCCAACTCCGATCTTCAGGGAAGTAATTAGAGCGTAAAAGAGTTTAATCTACATATATATATGCATAATCTACATATACATACTTGTACATACATATATATGTATATAGATATATCAAGATTGTGTGCAGGTACGCAGAGATACAAGAGCTCACGAAATTGTCACGGCTTATTGACCACGAAATCTTATATTATGCCATAAATTTATATTTGCATTAAATGTCAGTGGTAAACTAAAAGTATAAAAAATACTTTTGCATACTAAGAGTTAATAAATTGGTTAAACCAAAACTTGTAGTACGGCAGCTTTTACCGAGGCAGCCAGATGCACATTCCCTAGGATTAATTTGAAATGTTCACTTTTCCTTGGTAATCCTGTTCGTTTTTAGGTTAAGTTTACGAATTATAATTTATCAAACACGATTTTTATGAAGGTTATAATTTATTACGTTATTAAGAAAGTGGGTGTATTCATCGTCAGTTTGTTGTTTAAGAAAAAGCTATAACGAGTGAATTGGAGATGTCACTATGAACCTTCACAATCATTAAAGAAGGCAAAATGTTAACTTTGGTTGCACCAAAGCTAAAATCTTGTTCTTCTTTAATGGTGTAGACACCGCTTACGCGACTACAGCCGAGTTTGCACGAGCGCGCCAGTCGTTTTTCCTTTTCGCTGTTAGGCGCCGATTGAAGACTTCAAGTGTAGCCAGATCATTCTCTACCTGGTTTTTTCAATGGAATGGAGGTCTTCCTCTTCCATTCCCTGGCGCGTACTACGTCGAATACTTTCAAAACTGGAATGTTTTCTTCCATTCAGACAACTTGACCTAGCGTAGCCGCTATCTCCTTATTCGCTGAACTATATCAATGTCATTGCATATCTCGTACAGCTCATCGTTCCATCGACTGCGGTATTCGCCGATGCCAATGCTCAATGGAACATAAATCTTACGCTGAACCTTTTTCTCAACAACTCGTAACGCCAACTCATCAGATGTTGTCATCGTTTATGGCTCTGCACCGTATAGCAGGACGCGAATAATTAGTATGGTCTTTGTTCGTCGCGAGGGGCCTTTACTTCTCACTTGCCTACTTAGTCCGAAGTAGCGCCTGTTATTCTGTGTTGGATTTCGCGGCTGACATTGTTGCTGGTGTTAATACTGGTTCCAGACGAAATTATCTACAACTTCGAAGGTTTGGCTGTCAACAGTGACGTGGGAGCCAAGTCGCAAGTGGGACGACTGTTTGTTTGATGACAGGATGTACTTAGTTTTGCCTTCGTTCAGTACCACTAGTGTTGAGGTCAATGATATCAATATCTTCCGCGTACGCCAGGAGCTGTACACACTTATAGAAGATCCTATCTTCTCGACTCAGCTCTGCAACGACGAGGGAAGGTCCTTCTGGATCCTGACAAAGCTTTTGGTATTACTTAACGTCACGTAACATACGGCCGTGTAGTATTAGTTTTGCGGGGATACCACACCTCACATAGGTACGCTCCAAGCGCGCATTGAAGGCATCTTTGGTCACATCGTCCTTTTCTTCCGTCGGAGCGTGGGCGCGAATTAGCGTTATGTTGAAGAACTTCGATTTGATGTAAATTATGGCTAGACGTTCATTCACCTGGGTGAATGTCAGGACTCTGCGACGGAGTCTCTCTAGCACCACGAATCCCACAGCGAATTTACGCTCTTTTATATGGCCATTTTAGTAAAAGCCACAAGGACCTACTCATCTCAGTCTTTGTCCCGTCCATCGCATTTCTTGGACGAGGAGATCAACCAGCTGGGCAATAGCACCTTTCCAATTAAGGAACTGGACATTCCACGTGCATGCCTTTAAATCGTAATCCTTAGTATGTGGTCGTCATTAAAAGGGGTTTTCTCTTCATTTTGGATGGTTTTTTAAGTAGCGGCTACCAAGCCCAGCGCACTATCCTGGAGAGGGATGTTTCGCCTTCTCACTTTAGATCGCCTTCAAAGGGATGTTTATTGGCTACCCAAGGATACCTGGTCTAAGAAAGGAGTTCCAGCGCTGCTTCAGCCATATGTAAAAAAATTGTTACTCTTCACTGCCAAGTGTATGGCGATCAGAGAACTTTACTCACTTACTATGTGAACTTCTAGATATAGCCTCATCCTCCAATGATTAATTTACCATGGCTAAATAAGAGGGGAACTGACTTAGGACCTTTCAACAAATAAAGAGTAGATCGTATTCATATAGAATAGAAATTGGTAGTTATCCCCTTATTTATTTTGTAGTTAAATCGAACCCTGAAAGGAATAATTTTTTTGCCGTTTCAAACCCAAAATTTCAGAAGAAGGCTAGCTGGAGAGAAATTTAGCAATGATGGAGAGTTAGTCGCCAAGACTGAGGCTTATTTAGGAGCAAAAGACTAATTGCACTATAAAAATTAAATCGGAAAGTTATGTATAAAATATAATTGTGATAAGCTTTATGCATTAAAGTAATATGACTGTGTTTTTCAAACAACCTGTTATTTCTACCTAAACGTAAATGGTATTTAAGACAGCCTTTAAAGCTTTTTAAGCTATTTTTGTAAGAGGTCGTAACCGGACTGCACCAGCACACTCCACTATACGATTTGCAATCGGCAGTTCTCGTTAAGTATACATATACCATTGTATAAGCGCATTAACCTAATCCTTTCACTTTAATCCGAACACATATCATTGGCGGTTTGTATGTTCGTTTAACATTTATTGGCAAAATTTATGCAAACCAAAAATGTGGCTTACGAAAATTTGAATTTGCCTTATTTTTAACCTTTATTACATTATTTTAATATTTATAACTTGGACTTCACTCCAACATTTCAAGGCCCTTCAAAGCAAAACATCATTAATAAAACTATCTCCAAAACAAATGAAATAAAACAAAACCAAGCTGTGTACACGAATTTAGTTTACAACAAAACTATGACATAAACTTGCTTACTCACTCCTATGCTAATTGATTTGCATGCTGCCATGTCACTGCCATTTGACAAACCATAACCGAAATCAAATGCGATAAAATGCCAAATAAATAGTGCTTGGTGGCTCTTGAGAAATTAGCGTTGAAAATATATTTATTTTTATTAATATCTTAATTTTTATTTTAGTACTTCTTATTTCATTTTTGTCCACAACGCCTTTTCAAAAATTGTTGGCGCTTGCACTACTAATAACATGTTTTAGCGGTTTGGCCGAAAGCTTACCTGGTTTAATATTCAGTCGTCGGTTTTTATCTGAAGCCGGCATTTCGCAAATTACTATTTGGCACATTTCTCAACACTCCTCAGAGAATTACATATGTACATACATTATCACATAATGATCGTTGACATATAATCAAAAATAGCTAACAATCAGCTGCCCATTAGCAGATCTGCATTTTCGCAAATATTCGCAAAAAATACATACATTATTCCTTTATCTTTTTGTGTTGAAATAACTTTTTATGATTCAAATCGAAATTAAGTAACTCTTTATTTTATTTTTTCACTAAGCAAAAAAAATAATATTTTACAGAGGTGTAGATATGATCGGTGATAGTTAGCGATTTATCATCTCACTCAATTCTTCCTCTAAAAAAACATATAACTATCAGCGCCCACATCATACATATGGTAATAAAAATAAAATATTATATTATAGTTTAAAAAATAATGCTCCAGCGGGCCGTACCAAGGTGTGATGTATAATACACCTTAAATGAATAAAAATACGTTTTATTAGGCTCAAGAATAAATTTCAATATGGGAAATATAACGTTAACCTTCATAAATCTTTCATGATTATTAACAGTTTATCTCTCAATCTCTTTAGAAGAAATAACCTTATTTTACCACTTGTCAACCTTAGTGGTAAAATGGTTGCCCAATCATTAATCAACTTGTATACCCTAAGTAATTCTGCAAAACTAATCCCAACTTTTTCACCGGAACTCTAAAGGCGTACTCCAGAACATGGCTACTAGTCATACAATTAACTTGAATCTACAAACTGAAAGCTTGAGTTGGCGAGGCCATGTCCTCTTGTGTTGCAAACTCTTTCTTTGTCACGCAATTACATCTTTTTCATGGATTTCTACTATACTGAAAAAGTTAAAAAGTAGAAGTACTTGGTTCACTCATTACAAAATGACGTTGAGAGCGCTATCTACAAAATATTTAATAGAGTCAGTAATGGAAATCTTCCTTGGCTACTTAAGGTTCCATAAAGGAGATATGAAACCTGTTAAGTCTATTGTAAGCTAAAGAAGCAGTAGCAGATAAGACTAAATAGATTTTTCGATTAATTGTTGTCCATTTTTGTCATGTGTTTTTTTATTGTCACTTATACCTTCGTCTGCCTGTTTGTTAGTGACTTCTTTTTACAACAATTTATATATTTATTAAAGAGAATTTATTAAAAAGTCTATATTAAGGAAAATTGGGTTTTTATTAAGGAACATATTTTTAATTGATTGTATAATTATTAGATGTTTTTGACTGAAATTTTAATCCAAAATCGTCACAGTGATAGTCATACTCTCAAGTCATTCGACTATAGCACAACCTTCGCTATTTAGTTGAAATTTGGTAATCTTAAAATATGGCATCTTCATGAATTTACTTGTCTAATTCTAAACTATTTTTCATAAGCGTGCGAAATTAAATATTTTAATTCTATCATCAATGCTTTATTGGTTTTTACTGTAAAAAATATTGTAGTATAAACGCATGCCTGCGTCATATGATATTCCGGTTTGATGAACTACATACCTAACCTCCGACAAAAATTGCTTTTTAATTACAATAATTTATTTATAATAATAAATGTATTGCTAGATGTTTTGCCGATCGCCCTCATTTAAAAGAACAATTCGATAAGTTAACGGATTGGTAGTGTGTTTGACGTGGTATAAGGGGCACACTAGGTAAAGTTTTGAAAAATCGATGCTTTTTTTGTTTTTTGTTTTTATTTTGATAGTTTATACCCATAAATATTAAAATCATTTAAAATTTCAAATCGATTTTTGAAACAGTTTTCGAGTTACAGTCATTTATCTGGTAGCCGATTTATTCATACAGTCTAACCGGTTACTTTTTAAACGCGTTCGATTTCAACTAACTTTGTTACATGACATATCCTGGAAATCCTATGTCACAGTAGGAAAATGTACGAAATTAGACAACAGCCACGCCTATTTACTACTTAAATAACACAATCTTAAATTTCATTTGAAACTTTCACTTTCCAACACACAAATCAAGAATGAAATAATATATACGAATAAAACTTTCCTCGAATAGAGAGATGTCCCACTTTAAGGCCGAAAATTGCGTAAACCGAAGCAAAACTGTACTACCCCTAGGTACCGAATATGTGGACCCCGGTACCTATAGTTGACTTTTGATCAAAAATGTCGGTCAATGTGTGAGATATTGAAATGGGGAGAGAATCCTTTCCTGATGATAGTATGTTGACGTTTCAAAAATGGTTTGAATCGGGTTAATATAATACTTCCCTGAGCCCCCATATGCCTAACATAAATATTTTCGAACTTTAAAATGACTTTATGCTTGATATATCGGCCGATATTTGAGTTATCTCAATAAAAATTACCATGCAGTTATGTCTTTGTGCCTAAAATGAAAGAATTGGATAATAATTTGACATAGCTCTCATATAACAAATATCACGATTTTCTAACATCCGGCTGACTTTACTCCATGTAATTGGTGATTGTATGTGAAGTACCTTGATGAAACACAGGAACATTTTGTTGGTATGTGGCATGTTAATAGTATGTGGTATTGGCAATAATGGATAAAATCGGGTCGATACTAACCACAAACTCTATATAGTTCATATAATGCTTTTCGTTTTTCTACCAAACCTTATATTATGAATAATAAGTCGGTCAGTGTGAGAATTGTATACTTAAGCAATGCTAGAATTAATGCAATCAGTTCGTCCCTTTCGCTATCCCCAATATACCTCATAAAATGATTTCCGTCTTGCCACATGAATTTGAACCGTTCACGTTTGTCCAAATGTGTTTTTAATGAAACTGAATTTACAAGTTTTCTCAAAAACTATGCGGTTTACCGCTGAATTGAAATGGGATTAGTCCAAACCTCATTTCCCTAATATGTTACGCTTCCAAATAACAAATACCCTAATATAAAGAACTTCGATCCTCTGATAGTCGTTGTCTGACTTAGTCAACATTAAGCCAATGTATTAAATTTAGCTATTTCGGTGGAATTAAAATCATAAACATATCACTCATTCGAAGATGTTAATATATTTTAGCAGTTGCGAACTAAAATATAGCAATAAAACCAAGTTTAATTCTTTCGCAACATACTTTAATACAAAGTTTTGCCACCATCTGAAGGAATTTCTCGATCTTTGCTTCTTGGTAGTTGCAAAAGTAAAAAATTATTGGTTGTATCCGCACTTAGCACTTCCTTACTTGTTTTTTTTAAGTTCACCGAGTGTGTTCCTTAAGTGTAGTTTCATTACCCTTATTTTCCATGTTTCCAAACCAAAAAAGTCAATCGCCAGGTGGAAGATTGAGTATTAAAGGCCTGCCTGAATCTCCAGAAAACGTATTTTAGAGATAGGAAAGAAGTTGTGGTAAATGGATCAGGAATATAGGAATAAAGGTAGACTATGCTGCATTTGTAGTCAAAATATGTATGTATATGTTGGCCGCACTCGTAGTAGTTGCGTTGTTCTTCCTTCCAACTTTAGTTACTTATGAGTATATCGCTTTTTAAGAAAATAAACAAAAAACTATTATTTCGAGCATCGAAATATATCACTTCATTGATTTAAAAAAGGCATATGAAGGCACCCTGTTACATATAGTATTATCTATTATTATATATATGTATATTTTATGCATGACTGGATGCAGGTGCAGGGGCAGGTTTATGGCAACACTCTACACTACCACACCAGGCACGTAGGTTAAGGTTGCACAGACGCCACGTACAACAACCGACGTGAACAAAAAAAGAAAAGAAACAACAACAACATGAATGCAGTCAACCAATGCGTCACACAGCCAAATCAATAACACCGCACATGTATGTATGCATCGAGTAGCTTCGAGAGTGACTTCTTTTCAATAGCTAAATCTTCGCATGTGTTAGGTCTTACCACAACTCTGCGGTCTCTATCGCAAACCCATGGATGAGATAATGCATTTGTGTTTTTTTTTATTGTTTTTGCTACTATTTTTCGACAATTTGCACATTGTGCCATGGCAACAACGAAGCGGCGAAACGGTTTAATTTGCACAAATGCGTCTCATTTGAATGAGCAAAGTGCGTGTGTTCGTTAACGTGTTAGTCGCGCCATACACCAGTACACCAGTAGCGGTGTCACAATCTAATTCACCTTAATCTGATTTGCAACAACATGCAGCCGCATGGCAAAAGCAAAAGCAATGGTTTGGGTTTGATTTTTGCCACTACGACTTGTTTAATGCAGGCGGCCATTGTATATAAATGGTTGTTGTAGTTGTTTTTTTTAGTTTTTTTTTTGCAAACTCCGCCAATTTCAAGCCTGTTTCGCAGACATTTGCGCAACGCCGCTGCAGTCAGGCATACAACCAATCTCAACACCAAACGCTGCATCAGTGCGCTGCAGGCCGCACGGAGTGGCGTATACGTAATTTGTTAATTTTCCATGTATTTGGGTTTATTGCCAAACTATCAAAAATCAGCGGCAAAAATAGAACAACAATTGGTCTGTAAAGCTCATAGTCAACACACATGCACACGCAAGCGTACAATACGTGGGCCACAACTACACTTACAGGTGCACGAAACGTACGTACAACAAAGAAATAACAACAACTTGTTCGTTCGGCGCTGCTCTGCTTTGGTCGACAACCGCACAACGGCGGTGCTGCTGCAAGCGAATGTATCTCAAAGTGGTTATCCTTCAGCGCAGATATGATACCGCGTTTAGACGCATGCGCACACATTGCCACATTTGAATACTTAACTACACAGATTAACATACATGCAGTAGAATTATACTTTGATAAGACCTCATTTGCTTGCGATTTTCTCATTTTTTCCACTAATTTACGTGTGTTTTTTTCTGGTTGCAGACAAGTTTAAAGTTTCTTTGAGTTTATTTTCAGTTGAAAATTGAAAACTAACTGTCGTTTTGTGAACACGCTAATCAGCAGTGGTCGGTGTGAAGGTAGTAGTGTTGCGACTGTTTGCTGCCGCACAAAAAGTTGACTTGCATTGTTTTTTTACAACACCATTTTCTGCAATAAAAATAAAGACATCGAATCGGAAGTGTTTAACTTCGCATTTATGGCGTGCACACACAATGAAAGTCTGTTGATGCATGCATTTGCATATGCTGTATATTTTTTGGAAAAAAGCAGAAACTGTTTTTTATTAGTTTGAAGGTTGCCAATAAATCATATGCAAGCGTTTAACATAACATATAAGAGTTTTATTGGTCACTTAAGCATACTTAAACTGGAACACGTATTAGCTTATATAAAATAATTGACATTTTATCGCCCTTGAATGTTTATAACTATAGCGTTTCAGGCAAACAAAGAAAATTCATATTAGGGTTTTTAACATATACTCGATTTCTATGTTGAATCATCTCTGTATGGGGTCGAAAGATTTATGATATGAAACTGGGACATACGATCTTCTTCGCATTATATTTAATAAAGCTTATACATACACACAATAAATAAGTATTTACTTTAACATTTCCACTTTAATACTTGATTTGGAATGATAATCAGCATTGAAGAATACATATCTGATCTAAATAACTGACAAATGTCGCTTTATTTAATTTTAAAACAAGAAAAACGGGAACTACGGTTTCAAAAAAACCACCGTTCTTCCTGTACGTTGTTTGGCGCCATTTAGAGATGCTAAGTGTAGCCAAGTCCTTTCCCACCTGGTGTTTCCAACGAAGTGGTCGTCTTCCTCTGTTTCGCCCGGCGGGTATTGCTTCGGATTCGATTACTTTCAGAGCCGGAGTGTTTTCGTCCGTTCGGACGATATGACCTAGCCAGCGTAGCCGCTGTCTCTTAATTCGCTGAACTATGTCAATGGCGTTGTATATTTCATACAGATCATCGTTCCATCGAATGAGGTATTCGCCGTTGCCATTGTGCAAAGGGCCATAACTTGTCTCTCGAAAACTCGTAACGTCGACACATCAGATGTTTTCATCGTCCATGCCTCTGTACCATATAGCAGCACGGGGATGATGACGGACTTGTAGAATTTGGTCTTTGTTCGTCGAGAGAGAACTTTACTTCTCAATGGCCTACTCAGTTCACCTGTTGGCAAAAGGTATTCACCGTTGGATTTCGAGGCTAACGTTGTTGTTGGTGTTAATGCTGGTTCCAAGATAAAAGAAATTGTCTACGACTTTGAAGTTATGACTGTCAAAAGTGACGTGGGATCCAAGTCTATATATAGCTGCATACAAACTGAACTATCGGTACAAAGTGCTTGTACATCAAACTTTTTATTTGCGGAGATATTTGTAAAAATGTTATGGGTTATTGCTGGAGGCAATGGCGAAATTTAAGAAGAAATTGTTAAGATCGCATTGCATGGCATATTAACTGAAAGATTGGGTTCCAGTCTTTATACTGATATACTATAGTGGTCCGATAACAGCCATTTATTTAAACGAACAGATTCTTGGTGAAAAAAGGACGGATGTAAAATTTCTTTTTGAGTGTGCAGAGAATAACGAGCAATTCTAGTAGAACAGTTCATTCTAAGAATGGCGATTTGCTTTCAGATATTATTCAAAAGCCCTATTTAGCGTAGTTTCTTATGATTACTGCTTTCATTTGATTTGATATTACCCAAAGTTCATAGTTTCATCTAAAGCGATACTCAACATTATCCACTCAGTCAAAAGCATATATAAATCCTGTTAGAGTCTACGTCTCTACGAAAAATGTCTTCGATGGCCGAGAAATATTATTGATCGAGAAATATTATACCATATTGAAGCAATGATTCAGGAATATTTAGATTTGCGAAAGTTCTGAAAAACTGATTCTGATTCAGAGCAGCCTGTTCAGTAGTAATAGGCACGACACACATTTTTGAAAATCGTGAAAAGATAAATCATTTATTGGATTACGCATGAAATATGACTTGGGCTTATTTTGAAACAAAAGCAAATCGTGTTACCAAAAAGGCCTCGAAAAGTTAGAAAATCACTGAAGTCGTTGTTTCTTTAAAAAAAATCAGAATCAAATCAAAAATTGTACTTAGTAAAACAAATTATTTATTTCTGTTTGTGGTATCAACTATTTTGTACATTTTGGGTAATCCACAGTTTTAACATTCCCAGTATTGAGTATGAACTTCATTACTGTTTCCATCCAGCGCATTAAAAAATTATATATATAATTTATGCGGTTCCTAAATTCATATTCTATTTTTAATTTTTCCTAGAATTTGCGTTGAATTTCTACTTCTTTATCCTGACGACCTTTTAGTATATTTTTTTGACAATATATCTGTTTAATAGCATGGTTGATCTCTCTATTGCATTTCGACATAAGGAACTGTTGTATAATCATATAATAAAAGTTTTTTTTAAGCTTTGCTAATGTTGAATGTAAGGTTTGGAAGACATTGCATTTAATGCAAAAACGAACAATAAAGTGGAAGCAAATCTGTCACCTTGTAGAATATGCCGATAGCTCGTTCCTTATCTCATTTCAAGCAATTGCTTTTCCTACTTTATAGAAAAAGCAAGCTCCTCAGATGAATAGGCGGAAGGTCAGAGCTCACGGAACCAATTGTGATTATTTGAGTTGATATATACCATAAGTGGTCCCTGATATCCCATTTCTTCGGCCGTTATCTTCGTACCTGCTTTCTTGTCAAAAACTTTTATGCAAATGCAAAAACAAAGCTAACAATTTTTTTTGTAGGGTGTAGGGGTGTACCTTAACAAGTTTTATTTTGCATATTTTAAGCAAGTTCTACTCATGTTAATGGTTCGAATTACAAAAGAAAATTAATATTTCTAAGAGTAGGGTATATAAAATTTGACACGATGTTTGTAACACTCAAAAAGAAACGTCGGAGATCCTGTAAATATATATGTATATCTAAATGATCAGCGTGACGAGCTGAGTCGATTTTCCCATGTTCGTCTGCCCGTCTGTATACACTTAAGCTAGTGCCTTAGTGTTCGAGATATCCATTTTAAAATTTGAACGAGTCCTTTTTTCGATTTTTTATATCCTTTATGTTTTAAAAAATGCACATGTGAAGAATATGACAGCTTCGTTACAGCCGCTGAAGTAAATTATAATGGTTTATAGAAAATCAAATTATGGGGTTACCAAAACGTTTGTTGACTCAGGAAAAATAGTTTCTCTACCAAGAAAGAATCCTAATTGCGCATGGGTCAGAAAATATGTTTGTACAAGATTGCACCATAAGTGATGTCTATTTGTTTCAACATCTGGTTATAAGTAAAAAAATAATTCAATTATATAAATTTCTAAAATAGAATAATTATAAGCGTTAAATCTTGTAGGCATGTATTAAAAAAATCTTAAATATTTTAAATGAATATACATACATATTTATCTTTTTTATTTTAATTTTCCGGTAAAACTACCATATGTTTTTGGGATATTATTATAATTGTTTAACGAGTTTCCGTTATGGCGTAGAACACATTATAATAGCATTAATTGTATATTTGCACCTAATTAATCTTCTTCTTAAGATAGGTCTAATGGTTGCGTTGTCGTGATCTCAAACCGACCTAGTAAAAGTTTAGCGGGAACCTAAAGACTTGATTTCATACTAATTCTGTATTTTTATACCCTGAACAAGGTATATTAAGGTGTCACGAAGTTTGTAACACCCAGAAGGAGGCGTCGAAAACCCTATAAAGTATATACATGCATATATGTATATATGATCAGTATGTTGAGTTGAGTCGATTTAGCCATGTCCGTCTGTCTGTCTGTCTGGCCGTCCGTCTGTCTGTATATATACGAACTAGTCCCTCAGTTTTTAAAATATGAAATTTTAAAATTTTTTCTGTTCGTCCGTCCGTCCGTCCGTCCGTCCGTCCGTCTGTCTGTATATATACGAACTAATCCCTCAGTTTTTACGATATCATTTTGAAAGTTTGCAAACGTCCTTTTCTCTCCAAGAAGCTGTTCATTTGTGGGAACGGGTGACATTGGACCACTATAACATATAGCTGTCATACAAACTGAACGATCGGAAACAAGTTCTTGTATGGAAAACTTTCACATTTGACAATATATCTTCACAAAAGTTGGCACAGGTTATTTTCAAAGATAATAATGTAATATACGAAGAAATTGTACAGATCGGCTTACTATAGCATATAGCTTCCATAGAAACTGAACGATCGGAATGTAGAGCTGGTATAGAAAACTTTTACAATTGACAAGGTATATTTGGTATAGATTGTTTTCTATGGCAACAATGTAATCTTCGAAGAAATTGTTCAGATCGGTTGACTATAGCATATAGCTGCCGTACAAACTGAATGATCGGAGTCAAGGGCTTGTATGGAAAACTTTCGCATTTGACGTGGTATCTTCACGAAATTTTACATGGATTACTGCTTAAAGTAATAACATAATCTCCGAAAAAATTGTTCAGATCAGATTACTATAGCATATAGCTTCCATACAAACTGGACACGTAGTAATTAAAAGAAATACACCTGTGAAGGGTATATTAGCTTCGGTGCAGAACACAACATTGTTTTCTAAACTGCAAATAAGAAAAAGAGTACATAATGTTTATTTATATGAAAACAGAAAATGAAGCAACTAACAACTTTTAACATGAGCACAGGCTATCAAAAGTTTAACAAAAGAAATTACATCTAAAGTATGTACCTGAGTTTAATAATTTATTAACAAGCTAGTATCTGAGCCACCATGTACACACGTGACAAGTGAAGCGCTTAATTGTAACCATAACTCAAACACGGCGCACCCCAGGGTGTAACCCATTCGTTAAATTTATTATTTGTACTTTTAGTTGAACTCGTTAATTTTACAGGCAAATCATAACTCATTGGTCGTAAAAGTGAGATCGTTCTTTGAACCCTCGGACCAGGCGTATTCTACTCCATTGAACGGCCGTCAACTTACATGTGCCGGCATCTGTCTTATTACGCCGGTCAATATATACAGAGCGAAGTCATTTTTTCCAGCAGTAACTCATTCGAAACATAATAAATGTGGAGCATTAAAAGTGGAGTTGAAATGGGGTTGTACACTTAATTTTCGTATAGGAATCATAAATTCTCGCGATTTCCGGTTTTAAGCATTTAATGATTACTTTTTTCATTACTATCAACTTAAAGTCAGATTTTTAAGTGTGAACTAAATGTGCAAATTAGTCTATGCTTACTTACTTTTTATTTATTTTTATTTTCGTATATACAGTTGCCCACAAAAAAATAGACTTGACCAGCTAAACATGACAAATTTTTCTTTTTTTCAATAAAAATTCTGCATTTTAAAATAGTAATCCTTCCTAAACCGCTTTCACTACCTGTCAAAAATCTCAGAAACTATTTCGTTTTCATACAGAAACAATATTTTTGATTTCTTCTTCTTCTTAATCGGCGTAGACACCGCTTACGCGATTATAGCCGAGTTAACAACAGCGCGTCAGTCGTTTCTCCTTTTCGCTATGTGGCGCCAATTGGATATTCCAAGCGAAGTCAGGTCTTTCTCCATCTGGTCCTTCCAAAGCAGTGGAGGTCTTCCTCGTCCTCTGCTTCCCCTGGCGAGTAGTGCGTCGAATACTTTCAGAGCTGGAGTGTTTTCGTCCATTCGGACTACATGACCTAGCCAGCGTAGCCGCTGTCTTTTAATTCGCTGAACTATGTCAATGTCGTCATATATCTCATACAGCTCATCGTTGCATCGAATGCGATATTCGCCGTGGCCAACGCGCAAAGGACTATAAATCTTTTGCAGAACTTTTCTCTCGAAAACTCGCAGCGTCGACTCATCAGTTGTTGTCATCGTCCAAGCCTCTGCACCATATAGCAGGACGGGAATTATGAGTGACTTATAGAGTTTGGTTTTTGTTCGTCGAGAGAGGACTTTACTTTTCAATTGCCTACTCAGTCCGAAGTAGCACCTGTTGGCAAGAGTTATCCTGTATTGGATTTCCAGGCTGACATTGTTGGTGGTGTTTACGCTGGTTCCAAGATAGACGAAATTATCTACGACTTCAAAGTTATGACTGTCAACAGTGACGTGAGTGCCAAGTCGCGAGTGCGACGACTGTTTGTTGGATGACAGGAGATATTTCGTCTTGCCCTCGTTCACTGCCAGACCCATTTTCTGTGCTTCTTTGTCCAGTCTGGAGAAAGCAGAACTAACGGCGCGGGTGTTGAGGCCGATGATATCAATATCATCGGCATAAGCCAGCCAGCACTCTTATAGAAGATGGTAACTTCTCTATTTAGTTCTGCAGCTCAAACTATTTTCTCCAGAAGCAGGTTGAAGAAGTCGCACGATAGGGAGTCGCCTTGTCTGAAACCTCGTTTAGTATCGCTCGATAGTTGAAGAGGCTTATCCCACTGTAGTTGGCGCAGCTTGTGAGGTCTCCTTTTTTATGGATTGGGCGGGCACACTTAAATTTCAGTCGTTGGGCATGCTTTCGTCCGACCATATTTTACAAAGAAGCTGATGCACGCCCCTTATCAGTTCTTCACCACCGTGTTTGAATAGCTCGGCCGACAATCCATCGGTCCCCGCCGCTTTGTTGTTCTTCAGGCGGGTAATTGCTATTCGAACTTCTTCATGGTCGGGCAATGGAAAATCTGCTCCATCGTCATCAATTGGGGAATCGGGTTCGCCTTCTCCTGGCGTTGTACGTTCACTGCCATTCAGCAGACTGGAGAAGTGTTCCCTCCATAATTTAAGTATGCTCTGGGCTTCGGTGACTAGATCACCCTTGGTTGTTCTACAAGAGTATGCTCCGGTTTTGAAACCTTCTGTAAGCCGCCGCTTTTTTTCGTAGAATTTTCGAGCAGTACCCTTGTCGACCAGCTTATCAAGCTCTTCGTACTCATGCATTTCGGCCTCTTTCTTTTTCTGTCTGCTGTCTGTTCCTTGTGTTTGTTGGCGTGCGTTTTTTGCTGCACAAAGGCGGGTGCGAATCTTAGCTGCAACAAGATAGTGGTCCGAGTCGATGTTAGGACCTCGGAGCGCACGCACATCTAAAACACTGGAGACGTGTCTTCCGTCTATCACAACATGATCGATCTGGTTGGTAGTTTTTCGATCCGGAGACAGCCAGGTAGCTTGATGAATCTTCTTATGCTGGAATCTAGTACTACAGATAACCATATTTCGGGCCCCGGCGAAGTCAATCAGCCTCAACCCATTAGGGGATGTTTCGTCATGGAGGCCGAATTTACCGACCGTAGTGCCAAAGACACCTTCTTTGCCCACCCTGGCGTTAAAGTCGCCAAGCACGATTTTGACATTGTGGCGGGGGCAGCCTTCATAAGTGCGCTCCAAGCACTCATAAAAGGCATCTTTGGTCACATCGTCCTTCTCTTCCGTCGGGGCCTGGGCGCAGATCAGCGATATGTTGAAGAACCTCGCTTTGATGCGGATTGTGGCTAGACGTTCATTCACCGCAGTGAATGATAGTACTCGGCGACGGAGTCTCTCTCCCACCACGAATCCTACACCAAACTTGCGCTCCTTTATATGGCCACTGTAGTAAATGTCACAAGGACCTACTCGTCTCTGTTCTTGTCCCGTCTATCTCATTTCTTGGACGGCGGTGATGTCAGCCTTTATTTTCGTGAGGACATCAACCAGCTGGGCAGTGGCACCTTCCCAATTAAGGGACCGGACATTCCAGGTGCATGCCCTCAATTCGTAGTCCTTATTTCGTTTGCCATGGTAGTCATCAAAAGGGGGGTCTCTCAGCCGAGGCTTGTTGTTCCTTTTCATTGGGGCTGTTTTTTTTACGTGGCGGGTCGCAAACCCAGCGCATAAACCTATGTAGGGAATGTTTCACCTTCTCACTTTAGCTCGCCTTAAAACGGATGTTCTTAGGCCACCCAGAGGATTCTTGGTCAAAGACCGGAAGTCGTGAGCTGCTTGAGTCAGATGTAAAATAGTCGTTTCTGGCCACTCCCAAGTGAACGGCGATCAGAGAACTTTCCTCACTTGTGTGAACTTCTACACATGACTTTTTAATATCTATACTCACGCTTTTGAAAGGATTGAGGTTAGAAGACTGAGGACAGTCGACACCATTGACTCCACCCTACCTTTTTTCTCCTTCACTCGAATGTTTAGGGACATAATATTGTTGGTATATTTATATCAGTATTGATGCATAGGATAACGTTACCTCATCTAATATTTTACCATATATCACTTGATCCTTAACGCCTTCAATAAAGAGAATTAGAAAAATTGTAATATGTGAAAAGGTACCTTAAAAAAAGGCACTTTAAGCCCATCAGCTTCTCCTCCATCTTACTTCAACCTCTGGAGAGTCTGATGGACTAATACATAAAGAGGCACATTCCGAGGGACTATCTATCAGGAGCCCAAGACGCTTATTGTAAAGGCAAGTCAGTGGATACTGCCAAGCATACTACCGTTAAATGTGCGCCAGAGTGATTGAAACGGGATAGGGCAACGCACGAGTTTTGGTTCTTCGAGCGGAAGAGAAAATAAAAATTCCGAAATTCTCTCTGTTTTTTCAAATTATTTTCTGCTTATATAACTACTAAAGTTATTAAAATTTTCTTAATCTATTTCTTTGTTTTTCTATTTTCTTATTATTGGAGGAAATTAAATATTTGTTAAATATAATCTTATTTTCTAGTGAATGCAAACAAAAATGGTTGTGTGGTTTACCCGATAATGTCTGGGTTTCCCTTACAGTCAAACATAAAGACCAAAACATGTTTGTATGCATTTGCATTATTTTCTTTTGTTCTTTATCTCTACTTGATTATTTTGTTCTAGTAATGCTTACTTGTTTTTCTTTAATCTTTTATTTTGACCAATTTACAATATTTTGTTGTGTGGTGTCTGATTGGGGTGATAGTGTACACATAACTCACGCCCTCGACGAAGTGTGAGAAGGGGAACCCTAAAAGGTGGAGTTCTCTCCTCTTCTATAGATCTTGGCCGGTATAGTTTTATTTACTGGAAAAACTTGTGAAGAATAAAAATTGTGTTTGTATTTTAATTTCAGAATGCCGTAATGTGTACCGTTATTGTACCCCATAATTTAAGTGTGATCGAGAAAATTATACAGCCAAAGATAATTTCTTTATTAGCAATCCTATTTTTTTGTACCCAACTGTATATATTTAATAACAAGCGTCTACGCGCCTCGAGAGCGATCACGCACCAAATGCTTTAATATAATTACAGGCAATCTTCGATTTGATGAAGTACTTAACTACATTACTCTTATTTTTTATTCTTAATGCTCTTATTGTTGTTGACAACATTGTTAATTAGATTAATGTTGTCGAACAAAGTGTATGAAGACAAAGTGAACCCAAGCGTAGCGCAACTCAACGTAGTCAGCTTCTTAACGTCAACATAACTCAGCAACTTGACAGCTCAACAACGAGTGCCAACATTCAACATCCAATGCGAAACCATTGTGTGAGATATTCGGTCTCGAACAATCGTCTAAAGGTCGAAACAATTACTCGTAGTTAGCGAATTGTCGCGTCCATTATGCGTGCGGGGTCGATCGGAAGTTCGGCTGCCTGCGGCAAGGCTTTTCGCTACACTTGTACACACATTGTTGTTTTCCAAATTTGATTGTCGGTCATAAAACTTCATAATTGAGTTGATGTTTGTTTTAATGATTAGAAAAAATAACGGCCAAATCAATAACGAATTCAATCACAGCAAATTATGGTGGTTTTTCATTGTTTGAGCTTAATGTGCTGCAATTGCACTTAATTAACATATCAATCAGTATTCAAGTTCTTTTCGCATTTTAAAAAATTGCACGTTCTTTTGAATGTATTTATTTTGTATTTGGCTTTTGTCGCCTCTAGATATCCAGTAATAAAATAGTTTGTCCCTACTTCCCAACTGGGTCAGCTGTCAAACATAGTTTATTGTGAAAAGATAAAAATTAATTGCATTTGACTTTAACTTTAAACCTTACGTTTCAGAAATGAATTATCATGCAAGTAGTTGTCATTTTGACATTTTCGCATTAACTGAATCTTAGCTTTTTATAACTTCTTTTGTATGGAAGGATCATAATAATCTTTTAGCATTCTTTTTATTAATATCATCCTTAAAGTCATGTAAAGAATTTCATGACTTTTTTGCTTTTACTGTACAGAAATCTCAATATACTATACGACTGTACCAAGTTTTTAAAAAATACTACTTCTGATTTTACTTCCTGGATTTTACAATACTTGGTCGTTGTCCCCAAATCCTTCCAGAAAGGAATGATCAAAGTCATAAAGTACATTCATATGTCTTTAGGTACCCACATATACGTAAAATAAAACTGAAATAGCCAAAAAATATCTAAATGTGTATATATTTGAGAACCCTTTATTTATAAATACTTTACATACACCCACTACTGAATTAAAATAGAAGACAATAAAAAGAACTTTCCATCCATAGAAATGTAAAAGTAAGAGAAATAGTGAAAGAGCCACTCGGACAAAAAGAACAGTTAAGAGATCGTCTTAGTGTGATCCTCCGAAAAATCCGAGTCCGAGTTTTTTGTATACGAATACAAAATTATTATTTTTTTTTGTGCATTTATTGAGTGTAAAATACAAGGTGCTTTCCAAAGTAAACAGGACTTTTTGAATACAGCAATCCCTGATGGCGCCATCTATTTGTCGACTGGTGCATTAGAATCTGCTATATTTATCGATTGACCATTGAGAATTTCATGACATTTCATTTATTGGAAGTGAAGTTATTGCGTTTTAAGTGTCAGTATGTTTGTGTTATCGGTGCGAAAATGAGCTTCGAACAAAAAACCAACATTAAGTTTTAAAATTGGTAAAACTTTTACCGAAATGTTTCAATTGATGAAACAAGTTTATGGCGATGATTGCCTATCCCGTAGCAGAGTACATAAGTGGTTTCAACGTTTTCAAAGTGGTCGTGAGGACATAAATGACGATCAACATGTGGGCCAATCAAAATCCGTCATCACCGGAAATTCCATCGAAACTGTGCGTGAATTCATCAAAAATCAGCCGAAATCTTCATTGAAAATCATGGAAATAGAACCGAACATTTGGGCTTACAAAAGGTGTGTGCAAAAATCACATTTTAACCATTAACCACTCCCCGTATTTACCTGATATGGCACCATGCGACTTCTTCTTTTTCGGAAAAATACATTTGCCCATGAAAGGAAAGCGTTATGCAGACGTAGAGGCCATTCGAAAGGCTTACACCGATATACTGGCGGACATACCGGCCAACGAGCTAAAACACTCGTTCGACGTGCTTTTGGACCGTGCAAAAAGATGTATTGAAGCGGAAGGAGACTATTTTGAATAAAATAAATTGATTTTGCCGAAAAAAACATATGTTCTGATTTTTTATACTCTCGCAACAAAGTTGCTAAGGAGAGTATTATAGTTTTGTTCACATAACGGTTATTTGAAAGTCCTAAAACTAAAAGAGTCAGATATAGGGTTGTATATGCCAAAGTAATCAGAGTGACGAGTAGAGTTGAAATCCGGATGTCTGTCTGTCCGTCCGTCCGTCTGTTCGTCCGCCCGTGCAAGCTATAACTTGAGTAAAAATTGAGATATCATGATGAAACTTGGTACACGTATTTCTTGGCTCCATACGAAGGTTAAGTTCGAAGATGGGCAAAATCGGCCCACTGCCACGCCCACAAAATGGCGAAAACCGAAAACCTATAAAGTGTCATAACTAAGCCGTAAATAAAGATATTAAAGTGAAATTTGGCACAAAGGATCGCATTAGGGAGAGGCATATTTGGACGTAATTTTTTGGAAAAGTGGGAGTGGCCCCGCCCCCTACTAAGTTTTTTGTACATATCTCGGAAACTACTATAGCTATGTCAACCAAACTCTACAGAGTCGTTTCCTTCAGGCATTTCCATATACAGTTCAAAAATGGAAGAAATCGGATAATAACCACGCCCACCTCCCATACAAAGGTTATGTTGAAAATCACTAAAAGTGCGTTAACCGACTAACAAAAAACGTCAGAAACACTAAATTTTACGGAAGAAATGGCAGGAGGAAGCTGCACCCAGGCTTATTTGAAAAATTTAAAATGGGCGTGGCGTCGCCCACTTATGGACCAAAGACCATATCTCAGGAACTACTAGACCGATTTCAACGAAATTCGGTATATAATATTTTCTTAACACCCTGATGACATGTACGAAATATGGGTTAAATCGGTTCACAACCACGCCTTCTTCCAATATAACGCTATTTTGAATTCCATCTGATGCCTTCTGTGTATAATATAATATATACATTAGGAACCAATGATGATAGCGGAATAAATCTTTACACAAATACGGTATTTGAAAAATATGTAAATGACGGATAATGCAATCTCGATTATCACTTTATCATGCGAGAGTACAAAATGTTCGGTGACACCCGAACTTAGCCCTTCCTTGTTTTTATTGTACTTTGGAACGCACCTTGTAGTTAAATAAATAGTTGAAATGGCACGTAAAAAATAGTCAGAGTCCGTTGTGATTTACGTGAGTACCTGCCTGCGAAGGCCTAACCTCACGGTGCTTTCTATTTCTAGAAGCGCGTAAATCAATACAATGCGTTGATCAGAGGCCGACGTACTCTGGATCTGGCACCCGGCCGCAATGCGACTCCACATTTGACAAAATGCCCTGCCTGCATTTAGGTTCAAGCCACAGCCACCACGAATCTCCACAAAGGGCCAAACCCAATGAGCAGATTGGATTTACCTCCAAGAGCTAACTGCTCCCCGTGGTACCAAGTTATAGTCTCTGGTGAGACCTTGTAGCTTTTGCTACTACTAGTTGAGTACCCAAAAACTCAATGACTGGTTGCATTTGTCGCTTGTCGCAAATGCTTTATATTATGTGAATAATATGAAGCTTAGAATGTTACTTCAAGCTAATTATTATAGCACTATTCTGACTTAGACCATGCTGACATTTAAAACAAGACCTGTTATGTCAGACACAGTGCTTATGGATTTTAGTCGCCTCTTACGACAGGCCTGCCTTACCACGGATATATTCTTCCCGCCTCCACGCAGGGGCCCCCCTACCCGCAGGGGGGGTAAAAAAAGGTCAGTACGATGTTCACGATTGCGGCTGTAATTTTAGTCTAAAATAAAAAAAAAAGAGATTGTTAATCTGTACGAAAGTTGCTACCGCGCTGTGGAAGCTTTTTATATATATTTTTTTTCAAATTGGACAAAATGGCGGCGGTTTGAACAAAAAGTTTTGAATTTGGCCCTTTTTTCGACAGTTTTGCGAAGAAAAAAATAGGAAAATTTCAAAAAAAAAAATAGAAGCTTCCATAGCCCCTTTAGCGCATGACGTTAAAAATGTTCTCTCCAAATTAGAACCAGATATCTTCAAAACTCTTTTTTTGAGAGTGGAGACCGTTTTAAAAACACCATTCTGAGAAAAACGTGTTTAAAAATTGTGGTCGCTATGATCCCAACTCTGTTCCGCTTCTACGAGAAACGGCAGTAATAATTTGAATTCCGATTTCAAAATTTGAGAGAATGTTTATTATAATTGATAATGATTTCTCGAAAATTTCACAGTGAGACAATTCTTTAAGTTGGGGCTAAGTTTGGGTGAACCGCCCTCGGAATTTCCTAGGGTGAAAGACCAGGAAAAATTTAAACAATGGATTCGTCAGTTTCTGTAATATTTCACCTTTAACTATACACAGGGTTTTCCAATAAGATTCATATGATTTCTTTTCAAAAACCGCACTCAAATTGAAAAGGAAATACAATCGACACAATTAATTTCTGAATATAACATCATTTAAATGACCTTCAATACTGACTTTTAAAGCTTGAAGAGAGTTTAGTTTATTGCTAAAGACCAATGATTTCAGATAACCCCACAAGAAGTATTCTAATTAAGTTAATTCACAACTTCTCGCATGCCATTCACAATTTCCTGATATATTCGAAACCCCAAACTTTTCTCGGTTGTTGCACGTGATGTGTGGCAAGTAGTCCCGTCTTGTTAGAACCAGATGTTGTCAAGACCAACTTCTTCCGATTGCGGGTCTTAAAAAGTTAGCTGTCATCGATTTATACCGCTGTCCATTGACAGTAACGGTGTCGTCAGCTGCACTTCGGAAGAAGTACTGACCGATGATTCCACCAGATCAAAAACCACACCAAACTGTCAATTTAGGTGAATGTGACGGTTGTTCATA
The DNA here is from genome assembly GCF_016617805.1 of Bactrocera tryoni. Classification (NCBI taxonomy): domain Eukaryota; kingdom Metazoa; phylum Arthropoda; class Insecta; order Diptera; family Tephritidae; genus Bactrocera; species Bactrocera tryoni. The sequence goes on along the minus strand of NC_052502.1, from coordinate 57,664,801 downwards.
AATAATTGCTGAATTTTATTCTCATCAAATTTGACAGTTTTGTATATTAACCGCACTACACATTTCTAAGGGAGCCTCTGAGAAGATTTTCTTAAAAAATCGTTATCGTTTTCACCCTGTTCCAAGACAAAATCAGCAAACTCACGACATTTACGGTGGTCTAATGGCTTCAGTTCTTGAATGAGTACAATTTTATATGGATGCAAGCCTTGCTTTTTCAAAATCAGCCAGGTTGTGGTTTGAGACAGTTCAAATTTTTGATAACTAGTTGTTGAATTGTAATAATATGCTAAGCTAAAAGGTCAGCAATACATATTTGATTCACATATTATTCGGTATGTGACGGTTGAACAGTTAGGGTTCCATTCAACAACTTATAGTAATACAAGATATTTGTCAAGTAATTTCTGAGGTATGGGATTTCACCGAAAATTGTTCGGTTGCACGTGTTATAATCTAATTACATCCCTTTCGCTTTGTCTGAGGAAGTTCCGAAATGATTTTTCCTCCGTAAATTTGATACATGCGGTGGTAGCTTTGGTGGTTTGTGAGACATGCGCATTAAACCTACAAGCGGGTGGTTCTTTTACTGATCTAAATTTTTATAGCTTTATTTATGAACTAGTTAAAACATTTAAAAACTTTTCTTTTAACGGAATTTTATAGGGGTGACAATGGTTCGATTCCGTCCATTCATAAAAAGAACTTCTCCATAGTCCCAGGAACTGTGTACCAAATTTAATCAAGATATCTTAATCTTTCCCCAAATTATACTTTGTACGGACAGAGGAACAAAACTATTATACTCTATTACAACATACTCTCAACTACTATGTTACATAGTACAAGAAATATTTTTACATTTTTTATATTTTTACTTCAAAAGTAACGGAAATTATGATTCGACATTCCCAGAACACTTGACTTATTAGTTATCTCGAAAATCAGTCTGCTCCTGCCGATTAAAAAACGATTTAAGTCAGTTAGTTTTAGCTTGAAATGCGCGATGAATAAAGAATTGCCTACGAAGTTATTGTTTTTTAAAGTTTTTTCTGACATTTAAGGGACATGAATACAAGTGGATTTACATATGATCGTACTTTTAGCTTGCAATTATATTAACTAACTATTCACGAAAGTTTTGGCCCAAAACGCCAATTATCTAACAGCGCATCTATGATTGTGAAAGGGTCGTAATTCGCAAAGTAAGCCATAAAAATTGAATAATCACGCCTCCGGCGCCAATACAAATCTATTATGAGCTGTACGATAACAAACTAGTAGAGAAGTACGCATACTTGTACTGACTGAGCTTAAAAACAAAAAATTATTTGTAATACATTTTCTATAAAATTTTTACGCAAGTATGCGCCAACGCTCGCCCAAGCAACTTGTTGCAACCCATCAAAAGCGTACGCTCAAATTCGGCCTGAAAGAGCTATACTAAAACTCAATGATTTATGGTTAGTTTAGGTGGCCCAACAAAGCAATTGTGTTTAAGATTTTTATATTGCACACAGCAATTTGTGGTTCGTAGGTCTAAAAGTTATTAAAAGACTCCTAAGTGAATATAAATTCGCATTTATTTGTAAGAGTGTGCACCGTGAATTCATTTTACAGGGGAGTAAAATTAAGAAACCGCAATGTAGGCTAGTATTAGAGGGCTTGCAGAGCAATTGCTTTGGCAAACTTCAATTCAACGCGATTTGGTTGCTGGTTCAGTAACAGCGTGATAATCATAGTTACAGAAAAAACATAAATATTTGCAACAGTGTTTGAAGGAGCACACAAGAGCTGACATCAAGTGTTTCCAATTCACTAAGAAAATATTCAGCAGAAAATCACCGCCACAAATACAAACTACACTAGCGCACATAAATTTCCAAATACAATGTAAGAGCGAAGGTAACAATGGCAGCTAACGCAAGTGCCAGTGTGGCAACTAATAAGGAAATTCAAAAATGCGGAAACTTTTCGGCTATCAAATTGAACCAGACACGGCTAACTGGGTTGCGGCCGCTTTGATGCCACAATTATATTTGTCAGGATGTTTATTGCGCCAAGCCTTTTTTATTATTGTTTCGGATATCATTTTTTAGCGATTTGTTTTCTGGCGAACCGTTTATTTCTTTTGTATTATTGTTGCGTTTAAATTGATACAGTAAAAATAAACCTGTAATTTTGTTAACAATTAATTTCGCATTAAAATTCTTCTTCCTGCTGCGGATATACTACTGAGAAACGCTTTTTTGACTTCTGGCCTGAAGTTCATCCAATAGAATGAATTTTAAATGTCAACGATACTTTAAAAGGACTACATACTTCGGTTTAAGGAGCATAATGCGTGCAGTTATCCTTGCAATATCGGTCGATACAGCTTCCTAGGAACATCAATGGAACGTTGCGAACTACAACAAAATAGTAATGCAATTTCAGACGTGACACTCTTATTGACCTCACAATCCCGCCTCTTTGAAAGGCGCCTCTCCAATCACACTCCGCGAGATCGAGTTGTCATGCGGAACCAGACTGAGCCTTGCTCAACTTCGTTCTGGGTGTTGCAGCAGGTCGAACTGCTAATTATCGAGATAAGACCCTGACACATTAAAAATTCACCCCACATGTGACTAATCACCTCTATACATTCCATGTGAAACTCATTCACTTAACACCTTTGGTCCGACCATATCGAAACAGCCCTTTTCATGGACTGGAGAGTGATTGGTTTTTTATATAACTATAACAACTTAATATACGGCACCCAGATATTAAGTTTGTGGTGAAGTTTGTCACTAGGAAACTTTGGATAAGGTATAAGTTATATCTTTTTCTTTATTGGCATGGACACCGCTTACGCGGTTATAGCCGTTCTTCCTTTTCGCTGTTTGGCGCCAACTGGAGATTCCCTCTGTGGCCAGGTCCTTCTCCATCTGGTCTTTCCCATGGAGTAGATGTCCTCCTTTGCTTCCCTCGGTGGATACTGCGTCGAGCACTCTCAGACCCGGAGTATTTTCATCCATTAGGACGACATTACCTAGCCAGTGTAGCCGCTGTTCGCTGAACAACGTCAATGTCGTCGTATATCTCGTACCGCTCATCGTTCCATCGACTGCGGTATTCCCCGTTGCCAATGCGTAAAGGACCATAAAGCTTCCGCAGAAACTTTTTCTCGTGCTGACTCATCAGATGTTGCCATCGTCCATACCTCTGACCCATATAGCAAGATGGGGATGATGAGTGGCTTATAGTGTTTGGTCTTAGTTCGTCGAGAGAGGAATTTACTTTTCAATTGTCCTACTCAGTCAAAAGTAGCACTTGTTGGCAAGAGTTGCTCTGTGTTAGATTTTTAGGTTGACATTGTTGTTGGTGTTAATGCTGGTTCCAAGATATTCGAAATTAACTACGATTTCAAAATTATGACTGTCAACAGTGACTAGTTCACCATGTTGAAGCCAAAGATATCAATATCATCGGCATACGCCAGAGGCTGTACACCCTTATAGTAGATAGTACTTTCTCTATTTAGTTCTGCAGCTCATGGGCCGCTCATGGGCCGTTCCGCTTTGTTGTTCTTCAGGCGGGTAATTACTATTCGGACTTCTTCATGGTCGGATAACGAGGTCTCCATCGTCATAGATTGGGGATAATTTATATACATATACATATAATCATCGTGACGAACTGAGGCGATTGATTGTGTTCGTCTGTTCCTATATAAGCGAACTAGTCCCTCAGTTTTTGAGGTATTGATTTGAAAATTTGCACACGTTCTTTTCTCTTCAAGAAGCTGCTCGTTTTTCAGAACGGGTTATCGCATCACTATAATATACAGCTACCAAATAAACTGATTTATCAAAATATTCTATTCGATCAGATCAAAATTTGACCAGGCAACGTTGTAATCTTATATCTGCCATACAAACTGACCGATCAAAATCAAGATAAAGATCTTTTTATACCATTTCATTTTACAAGAAATGCACCTGTTTTTAAGTAAAAAAATGAGCTACAGGAAAGAAATATAAACTCATTATCCATCAAGACAATTATTCAACAAATACAAATCCGATCATAAGTAAATATTTATGTATATGCCTGCATATCCATTATACTATATGCCCTTGCACATGCTACTCTTTTGTTATTTTTTACTTTATATCATTATCTATCAGCTTCTTACAGTCAGCTTGTTATACCCTGAACAGGGTATATTAAGTTTGTCACGAAGTTTGTAACACCCAGAAGGAATCGTCGGAGACCCTATAAAGTATATATATAAATGATCAGTATGTTGAGCTGAGTCGATTTAGCCATGTCCGTCTGTCTGTCCATCAGTCTGTCTGTATATATACAAACTAGTCCCTCAGTTTTAAATATATCGTTTTGAAATTTTGCAAACGTCATTTTCTCTTCAAGAAGCTGTTCATTTGTCGGAACGGCCGATATCGGACCACTATAACATATAGCTGCCATACAAACTGAACGATCGGAATCAAATGCTTGTATGGAAAATTTTCACATTTGACAAGATATATTCACGAAATTTGGAATATATTATTTTCTAAGGCAACAATGTAATCTCCGAAGAAATTGTTCAGATCGGTTAACTATAGCACATAGCTTCCATACAAACTGAACACATAGTTACTAACAGAAATGTACCTGTGAAGGGTATTTAGCTTCGGTGCAATCGAAGTTAACGTTTTTTCTTGTTTTTCTATTTGTTTATAAGCTTCCTTTGAGCTAAACCATGTCAGCATTGTCGACAAGTACTAATAAAAATCAACAACATAAGTAAATAGTAATAAAAAGGTAAAAAGGTATAGTTAAAGAAAAATCAATAAAAACAATATTAGTAAAATTAAATGCGAGCGAATGCTTAAACCTCCAAAAACACCAAAGATAAAACAAAAAATTGTTAAACCTTTTACTTTGCGCCACTTTATTTTGTGCGTACGAAAACCTTTGAGTGTGTGTGCTCTTGCACACAAGTGTGTGTGTGTGTGCTACAAAGGGCAGCAGCAAACATAGCAAAACCAAATGTAGCTGACAGTAGTAAGAAAAAACAAAGAAAAAAAAACAAAAAATAATCTATTCCAAAGCAGCAGCTGATAAAACTGGATTTGAGCATAGTTAACTTTCGCTTTCGATTCGAGTGGCTTGCGCGAAGGTTGCGAGTGTATGTGGGCAAGAAAAAAAACATAGTAATTAATACAATTACAACAACGGTGTGGATTTACTGCGTTCACGCACACCTCTGCAACGTGTGTGTATATATTTTTTGACGCGCTTTTATTTCGCTCCGAAATCTCTTAGCTTGCCAGCGTTTTCAGTAAATTACTCTTTGCAATACTCTTCCATTCTTTTGGCAGTCGCGCTGGCGTATTGCGATTTTCAAGCACAATACTAAGATAATTGCTACTATCAGACTTAAAGCAGTTTAGCTTTTTTGGAACACTAGTAATTATCACGCTCAATTGCTCAGTCACTCAAATATTAAGCGCCAGTGACGGTGGTAAGCTCAAACCCCTCATTATCACATCACATGGCAACACTCCGCACACTGAAACTAGCACTCCGTTTTCCCTCATATGCAGCACTTTTGGAGCGCACTTTTAAGCCAAGAGCGTAAACGCTGTCGTTTTGCCTCTCCTGTTGGCTCAAAGCACTTGTCTTGATTGACGGTGGTGTCTAGCCGACCACCTTGCAGGCGCTAGCCTCAACGCCTTTACGTGAACTGGCAATGGCGATGGCGGTGGTGGTGGTGGCGGCGCCACTCGTTGACTTGTTTAACTGTGTGTCGGTTTTGAGCTTAATTCCGTTGGCGTGTGATAAAAATACGTTAGTAATCAATTGCAAGCCCAACTGCCAAGACACGGAATTAAGACGCGCCTTCGCCGTTGTCGTCGTGGTTTAACAATCGCTAATTTAGTCGTTTTCATTTAATAAATATACATAGTAAGCAGCATACAACAGCAGCATTAAGCAAAATATTGAGCGTGTTGTTAAAACCATTGAAAAGTGTTGCAAGCCTAGAACTACAATTGAATTAAAGATTTTATAATATTATAAACAATAAATTGCAGTAACAGCGATTCGTGCATCACGTACACCTGCTATTGAGTGGATAATTTGCAGTTATTTTCGAATTTTTGGAACCATTGTCAAATTTTGCCGTAGAACGACAAACCACCAAAGCGTTTAACGCTAAAATTGTACGTGTTTGAATTTTCATATTTATTATCATTCGATTTCATGGCAAACTCATTACTTCATAACAACTAATACATATGTGCATTTTGATTTTTTTTTAAATTTCGTGCGTGCTAGAAGCATTTCATACCTTTATGCTATTCATTAATCGTGGTATATGAGATTTTTTTTTCCTTTTCCTCTTGCCTTCACTTCCTATTTCGTACTTAGTACATACATATGCCTTGCAGTGTATTATATTGCGGCGTGGATATGGGGATAACAAAAAAAAAATTATCAAAAAAGTTTAAAAAAAAATATAAGTTATGGCCTTTGCAAAAACCCGCTAGAAAATTGTTAATTTTTAAAACAAAAAGTAAAAATTATAATATGCCAGTAGTGTCATTATGTTGTGCCAAAGCCGTTATCAAATCAGTGATCACATTAAAAAAAAAAAGTAGTTACTATTTTTAAGTTCTTTGCTTGATGTACATATCTGTGGAATTTTTCTTAAATTTTTAATAAATCGTCACCTAAAATGCAAAACAACGTAATATCACTTATCATAAGTTTATTGGCGAAGGAAAAACGTTGTATGGAAACCACTCATATTGAAACCAAATTTGAAATTTGGTTATAAAATGGTTATGCATATATTTTTTACATCTGACAGCGGAAGCTGAAAATTTTTTAATATGATGTATTGAATCGTAAGCAATAAAAAATTTCGATTTTTTTTGAGGATACGTTATTTTGCATTTTAGGCCACGATATGCATCATCTTCATAAGATATTATTTCCAATATTTCCTTCCGAATATTTCTGATTTGTTATGCTTTATTATTTTAATCAATATTATAGTATTTATTATGGGTTCTTCTATTAATTTTCTAGCTGTTATCAATCAGAAGATCATACAAATATTTAAATGTATTTGACATACAACCAAATAACATTGATGCCGTTCAAGTTACTTCTTCCTTTTTTGATCTTCGGTTACAATTTATCTATTAAGAGCTGCTTGAGACATACAAACCTTGTATTCCTCTTGGTCTCATAATCGCAAAAAGACTCATACCCCAATCATATTACCACAGAAAGAAGAAATTCCGCTATATGACTATATTTTGCAAGTACGTGGGTTCGAAACGTGTAGAAGATTTTCTTACATCCCTCTTAAGAGTCACAGTCAACCGGCGTTCTTAGCTGCCTAAGTGAGATCCTTCATATTCTATCACGAAGTTGAGCCTCATTACTTAAAAACTAACCTAACTTTTAAAGTCCGTCAAAGTTAAAAATATACTGGACTCTGTTTTCTTCATAACAGTAACTATGGCAACTTATCAGACACAACATTACAATATGGTACTTTCCAACGATGCAAGTACTTGTTAAAAAGCGAGAGTTTCAGAATAAAAATCATCTTTCATCACTAAAAAGCAATTCTTCGTTTTGTTGTGAGGTTTTAGTTTTGAAATTTTGGTAAAATTGCTAAAAATTGAGTCCATCACTATCAGCGGACAATCCTAAAACTCTGAATACATTTCTGACTAGAAAAATTGTCTTGAAAATTCCTCAACTGTTAGTAACGGTTTCATAAACGGTAGATCTTCGGTATATGCATATTACATATATACCGGAAAACGTAAATAAAACGCAAAATATTAAATTATTTATAATATTTTAATGCCGCCTTGAGTGTAATCCTCACCAGATGTAATACACTTATGCCAACGATTTTTCCAGTACTCGAAAGACTTTTTATAAGCACTTTTTGGGATGGCCTTTAGCTCCTTCAGCGAGTTTCGTTTTACCTCGTCGGTCGACTGAAAACGGGTTCCACGGAACGGCAATTTTATTTTGGGAGTCACATCTGGTGAATACTGGGTTGACCGATGGTGTCCATTGTGTTTTTGACTTTTCTATCACAATCGTGGCTCGATGACAAAATCCATGAGTGGTTTTGCCAAAATTCCGGCCGTTTCCGACGGATGTTTTCACGCAAATGCCTCAATATGGCCAATGAATTTAAATCATAATTTCCGTGACCTTTTTTATCCAATGTATATGCTCAATTTACATGAGATTTGCAATGTGATCCACGGAATGTGATTCACGGAAAATGAACACTGATACGTAAATTGCGTACCTCTGACGTCTACAAAACTTTTCCGAAAATTAAGTGATTTTTTAGGTTAAGTCTAAAATTTCATAATTGAAATAATTTAATACAAACCAATAAATTAAAAATACATTTAATTAGAATGATATTTTGATCGCTTTCATTTTTTAATTGCACCTGTAACATAGCAAAATTAATTATAAAGTTGTAATGTTATGTTAGTTTGCTTTAAATGCTTGTCATGTTTAATATTAAGTATTTGCCAATGCACATACATGATTGTTTTAACATTTACTAACCACAAAATACCCGAATGCATCACTTGTCAGTCAGTTGGATTAGCATACTAAACTAACTAATTGATTTTGCTCCGCTCACCGCTCCACCAAGTGACTAATTAATTTTCATCCGGGGCAAAGTTCCAACGAACCACTTAGCATTAGCACTTAGCTACAACAACGCAATTGTTATTTGCACCCTGCAGTGATATATCAAACTGCTTAGAATCAATATTAAGTTACAAACAAAAATTTTTAAACGAATTAGACTGAGAAGTACTAGTTTACAACTAGATTAACTTTCAATCTTCATGCATGTTTTTAAAGCGAAGGGCGCTCTTAGTTTTGTTAAACGATGGTGAAATGAATTTAAAAATCCGCTTACTATAAAAATTATTTTTACATCATTGGTAAAGACTGTATTGGAGTTGGAGTCTTCTTAGATATCGAACCCTGCTTATCAAGTACATTCGGAGAAGTTAGAGTCCGTTCCAAAATAAGGAGGAGAGTAATCGTTGAGTATTATTAACTATTAGGAAGGAATGAATTATAAATCGATTTGTTAAATTTGGTCTCTATGAGTGTACACAATAAGGAGCAATTCTTAGTCAGATTAATTGTACGAAGTTTTTATATTATTGTATACATATATATGGCAATATCGTCTTTCGATTTTTTACTAAACCCAATGCTTACGTTTTACTTATTGAACTCTTTTCTTCGCACTATTATGAAGAAATATTTAAGTTTTATATCTGTTAATTAACACATTAAAAACTATCGCTATAATATTTTTGGATAGTACGAAAAAAAGACAGTTCTCTGACCAATTATCAGGTAGTTTACAACCAGTAAATTTTACTGCTGGGTGCTTTGAAAGCTTTAAAATTATTCATTCATTTTCGCGTATGTAATAAATCTGTTTAAATTTCATCTAAAACGGATGACAAGCAATTGAGATAATTGGAGAACTCTTTTGAGAAGCAGGCATAACGATTTTTCCTCAATTAATCATTATTTTAGCTAAAAGGTTATGATATTCTTTGCAGAATCATTGCAATTTATGTCTTAGCAACTGAGCGTGAATGAAAATGTTACACTTTTCTATGACACTCGAAAGCCCTTTCTACTTTGCAAAGTCAAAAATAAATAATTAAGCACTGTATTAAATTATTTCTACCAAGCAAAAATATTAAAACCATCTCTCATATATAAATCCCGACCGAATTTGACAAAAGTCGCTAACAAAGTGGTAATATATTCCGTGGACTAAAAATTTTAATTTCTATTTATAAAAGTAATACAAATTTACAAAGTACAAAGTGCGCAGACTGTAAGCAAGATAAATGCCCGAATAAAACACTTTTGCGTGGGTCACGTATAAAAGTACATAAAGTCGCTACTGAAATTTCGGACTTTTGACAGCCATAAAATAGTTCTCTTTTGTTTATATAAGACAAGCAACTTAAAATTCTCTAAGAGTTTCAATATAAAAAAATTTATTTATATAACTTATTATTATGCAAAGTAAAGAAGAAGTATTATTATACAATCAGAGAATTGGTGATTTTGAGGTTGACAGATCTTCCTCCTTTGCATTTTATTTGAATTAGATTGTATATTATATTGGAGCACACCACGATTATTTTCTTTAAGAGGTTAAAAGTGTTAAGTAATTTCAGTACAAGTTTCATAACTCGTGGTGTTTGTGAATGCAGACAGCGGCTGTGATGATTTTATCTAAACAGCGAGCGCAATCTGGTACATATATTATCTCAACTAACAATGTTTGATAAAAAAACTTTTTTTTTTGGAAGCAAATTATCAGAAGTTAAATAAAAAAAGTGTATATGGTATTTTTACATTTATCTCAAATATCCCTAAATGACATCATATTATTTATCAGTATATACCTAAGTGCGTTTCTTTTAAAGGTTAGGTCTAATCACGAACATATTAACTAAATTGAAACTTTCCAGCCCTGCTGGTATAAGTGGCCGGCATATTATTTTACCCTGAATAGGTTAAAATTTACATATAAATTACAACATGCGACATTACGAGCTGAATCGATTTAGTCCTGTTTGTCTGTCTGTGTGTCTTCTCCCTGCGGGCAGGGTGTAGAATTGCCCGCGAAAAAGTAGACTTGTCGTAAGAGGCGACTAAAATCTAATATGCACTAAGTCAAAGCTACGAGGTGTGACCGCAGACTTAAATCTGGTACTACGTGGAGCAGTTAGCCCTTGGAGTTCGCTCCAATCAGCACATTGGATTTGGCCGTTTGGAAAGATTCATGGTGGCTGTGGTTTAAACCTAAAGGCAGGTAGAATTAAATATGTAGTGTAGAGTCGTACTGCGGCCTGGTGTCGGATTAACAGCACGGCAGAGGTTTTAGATCGGCCTCAAACACGAGCAATGTGGAAAAGGTTTCCCTTCCACCTGACCAGTTGGAACCTAATAATATTTGCAAAACACATTCATATATTATTATGGGGGAACTTCAACGTTGTTTTGATAGTGTTTTTGTTTGTTTTGATCTATGTGCTTTCAAGCACCGTGAGTATAGGCTGTCAACGGCAGGTACTCACGTAAAACACAACAACTGTTGTCCGTCTGTCTGTATATACGCTAACTAGTTCCTCAGTTTTTGGGATATCGATCAGAAATTTGTTACATTTGTAAAATAAAGGATCGGATTAAAGTGTTTTTATGGAAATCTTTCTCATTTGACGAGATATCTTCCAGAAATTTGTTATTGTCTATGAAAATGGTGCAAGCTTTCACACAATTGTTTGGATCGAGTATAGTATATAGCTGCCAAAGTGATTGACTAAAATTATGTTAAAATCATTTTGAAGGGTATTATAGGTGCAACCGAAGTAATTTTCTTTTATATTTTCTGACTATTCTCAAATGTACAGAGGGTTCGCTAGCTGCCAATAACCTCTATAAGACTTGCATATCATAACTATTCTTCTTGGTTTGGTATGCGGTGATTATATCTCGTCATATTTTGGTACACAAAATTTTTCTTTCCCAGTGAGTCTCACCAACTCAGGATCCTTCGATAACAAGATCGATCCTTAGCATATCATTCGAACATAAAAACTTTCAGAATATCATCTGAAAATGTCTCTACAGTAGAACTTCTTATATAACTCGAGCTATTTATTTATTTCAGTAGAAGACCACACAGCTTATTACCTCCTTTCTCTTCACTTGTCATTTGAAGATTGATTTCAGATACAATTTTTTCTAAGCGGCCTATGAATATGAGAAATTTTTTTACAATAGTCAATGTAGCTTTATTTTCATGGTTCGTCTTCAATAAATATTTTTAATACAATATATAAAATAAAATTAAATACATATTTCAACCTAAAATGGCTTCTTGAAACATTGGACTATGAAGTCAAAAACAAGAAAATTATAAGAAATAAGGTAGACAATTTTCTAACCTACAGAAGTCATATTCTAGAATTTTCTAAGTTAACTATAGCCTAGGCTCAAGAATAGAAAAAACAACAAACATAATTGTAGATGCTCTTGAAGCTCACTGATGAAGAGCTAAAAGTAAAAGTACGACAAATGTAGTTACATTTGTAAAAAGTACGACATAAAATAAATTATTCATTACTCTCTTCACTGCACACAGTTTTAGCAGACACAAGAGTTATGCGAGTAAATTTATTTTGAGTCTTGCAAGAGTTGCAACGCACATTAGTTACGCTCAGCCCACTTTAATGCCGCGAATATTGGCATATTGGTGTCAGAGTAAATTTGCCAGCATCATGGAAATGAATTTCAAAAGTTGTGTAGCATTTGTACACCCTTCTCTGCCTCCGCTGAAGAAGCAGCCAGGCACTTTGCCGCAACAGTTGCCAAGTCATTATTGCTGCTTGGAAAACACCATTCAAACTATGCGCTGTTGTTTTGTTATTATTGTGTCATTTACGAGAGCCCAGAGTGAGCAGCAGCGTGAACGGATCGTGGCTGAAGATAAAACTGCTGCTAAAAATGCAATAAAATAAAATATCAGCGAGTATAAATATAAGTGTATGAAAGTGTAAATATTTGTATGAAAGAGGCCATAATAACAACAACGCGGAGCCATACCGAAATGCAAAAACATTTTGTAAAAAAAAAGCAACAACAAATAAATAAAACATTAGCGTGCGCAACCATTTAGCTATGACATAACAGCTAAAAAGCGGTTTTGAGCACAGCCAACAGCTCAGCCATTCACCCAGCCAGCCAGTCAGCCAACCATCCATCCGCTCTCGGCTGCCAGCCATGGTAGCGCGCATGCGCAACAAAAACAGCCGCTGGAGTCTATGAACGCGCGCCGTAAACAATTTCCTTTTATTTTCATTTTCGTTTTTTGTTTTGCTTTTTAATTCCGTTTGCCCACCTACTTTCTTGCTTTTTCCATTTCTGCGAAAGTCATGCGCTCTTTCACGCTCACTTTCATGTCCGCGTCTGGCAGCTTTTTCTCCGAAGTGCGATTACTTCATTGGTGCTGTCATTAGCAATTCACCGCCAATAATGGCTAAGTAATAAGGTTAATAGTGTTTTTTTCATTCTTTATTTGTCTGTTGATTTTCTTGATTGATCGCTGCATGCGATGGAGGTCATCAAATGTTTCGCGTAATCCATTAACATACAATTGTAAATAGGGATTATGTAATACGAGTTGGGTATACTCACACACATTTATACTCATAGTCTTCAAATTTATTGCACACTCACTCTACTGCGATTTTTTGTAGTGGTATTTTCGTGTAGGTTGTTTAACAACGACTTTCGCTTCAAGGTGCATTTTCGCAAATATTTGAAATATTTACTTAAAACATTTTTCCAACACCACAGTGGTCAAGTGTATCATATTTTTGGGACCCCAGTCCTGCAGTCTTCTCGATTTGTCAGACCCATTCTGCGGGTGAGAATTCCGATCAGGTTCCTGCAATCTCTTCTATCGAATGCCAATAGGAACTTTATGTACTTCCGATTCCCTACCGAACTATGCCCGAAGGCCAGTAGTCGTCCCGCCGATTTTTCTGCTCAGTTTTCAGCCTTCACGCATATAAAGCATTGCTAGCCTTTCTCACTCTTTCTTGTACAATGTGCTTCCACAACAGTTTGCTGTCCAAGCCTACCCCAAGGTACTTGGTGCGGTCTTTAAAACAGAGTTGTGTGACCGAAGGGAACCTCCATTGAGAAATGTTTGCTTTCTTATGAATACAAGCAGATCTGTCTTCACCGGGTTCAACCACAGACCCACTTGTAATGCCCATTTCGGGACTGTATTGTGAGTGGTAGTCATAATACTACAAATAGTCTGTAGACACCTACCCGTTATTAAAATGGCAATGACGTCCACATATAACACTATCTTATGGGACTTGTCGTCCAAGTATTTTAGCAGTTTATTTACCACTAATTACGGTCTGTCCGCGGTGGTGGCACCTGATTTCGCCACGCTTAGCACCCTCCAGTTCATAATCCTCACGTCCGGATTGGCTGCCGTCGCTTCCTTTGACGTTGTCGGTTTGTCGTGTAGCTTTTCGACCACCTCCCTCCACTTCCTCTTTTTCAAAGGCGCCTTCGGTTCACTCTTCGTCGAAAGCTGTCTCTTTCCAGCGATGTGCTTTTCAATGCGATTAGTGTACGATGGATAAGAGGCATTGCACCAGTAACGAGTAGCGAAGTGTACCCGGTCATTCTTCACCACCTCTCTGGCCCAAACCTGCCGTTACAACTTCTCTTCCTTCAGTCTGAACTTGCCTTCGAGACGGCTGCATATTCCAACTGACGCTTTGTACCTAGCTTTTATCTTCAACCTTTCTCTTGTTGCCAGAGTTGGAATCCTTCGTCACCTGCTCAGGAGAGCGAAGAAGTTCTTCTCCATTTTCCTTGTTATATTTACAGCGCTTTCTTAATTCAAGTCTTCATATTAGAGGTTTCGCAGTAGTACCCCAACTACCGCAACATGCTCCCGTTGCAGTGGAGGTGTGACTACTGGCGACACAGCTCATGGAATCGATGTATCCGCCGGTGGTAGCAGCCTCGTCTCCCACCGACGTTTGAACGACGGTCCGCTTCGTTCCGTTGTTGACTTTGATACTGAGTTTTATTATTTGAGGGTCTCTACCGCAAGCGTTTTATACCTACCGGAAGGTACCTAATTAGCAGTGGCCATTGTATTACCCATTCACTTACTTCTGAGCATTTTATAAAGCAGTCCATCATAAGAGGATGATTGGGAAAATACGCCAGCCTTCGCTAGGTGCCACCTGCCTGCAATGTACTGACTCTAGCCAAAGCCAGCTTGAAATCATGACATTGTAAGCAGCGAGTTTTCCATTGTTCATTACGTTCTCAGGTGTCAGTCGTACACCATTCTTGGACATCTCGGCCACAATATCATTGCCATTGAGTCTTTATGACCTGATACCCAGTAGAAGTGAACTCGTAAGCTTATTCAGTCTTACTTTTTATTAATAGATAGCTTTGTTGATAACTTTTTTGCTTTAAACCAATCTAGCTGAAACCAAAACATCTGGCTTAAACAACTTCTGAGATATCATCATTTATGTGATAAACACACTCAATTTAGTACGGAAATAGATTCCGCAAAGCATACCTGATACACAAGCAAGATAATTTAGTTAAATTATATAAAAAACATAAAAAACAGTAAACAGGAGTTTAAATTTTGAATGTATTTTAAATAATTATAAGTTAACGAGTTTTTTTTATAATATGAGTTTCAAGTTTAAGTGAGTTAGAAGCCCCAGAAATGAATCCAGACATATTTTATTGATTCAGCTTTTAAGCGGAAGGCTGCTGAAAGATATGCAAAGAACAACAAATACTTACGTGACTACTGCTAGGGGCGCAATAACCAAGTCATTAGAAAAAAATGTATGCATACTAACTATTTAATGCATAGAGCTAATAATGCGGGTGGTCCGAAACTCGCGAAATATGCGCGAACTACTAACAGCGCATGCAAATGCGAGCATGACTGCGGGGACCTGATGTGCAAAAATCAGCAATTTGTATTACCAAATGTAGTTTTCGTTGTTGCTGTTGTACATTAGTAAATTCCACATACAATTAGTAACATTTTCTAGCGTTTTTTCCGTTGAACTTGACACAAAGTTGTCTGGCGCATGCGCAAACGCCATAACCACAGATACTAGCTTCGAACTTTATATTAACCAAATACAAATTGTATTCACAGTCACACGTCTATACGTGTTTGTTGACAAAGCAATTTGCATAATTTTGTCAAAGCAATGCCCAATAGTCATAGGTTCACATATATAATGTATATATACCTTCATAGCTGTATAGCTGTGTGTATGCAAACAAACATAAGCAATTGATGCACAGGCAACTATAATAAAGGTGTACTGTACGTATGGACACACATAACCACTTCAACATGTTTGTGTTGTGCATAGACAGCGGTTCAATGTTGACCTTCTCAGACGCAAAAGTTAATGCTCTGCGGCATAACGGCATATTTTAAGAGCATTTTGAATGGCACTTGCAGTACCTTTTGAATATTTCCGATACAATAATTTGCATAATATGCAAAATCATTTCAAAATCTAAAAACTACTAGTGCTGTATATCAGGTTTAGTATACTTGTCTGGTTATCAGCTCAGATACATGTTCGATCGTCTTTATTTGCTTCAAAAATAACTTGATTGTTTTTAACAAAAGCTGCCAAGTCACTTAGTTCAAGGTCGCAATCTTGGATTTGTGAAGAAATTGGTAAATTTGTTCAGTTTATTGAATCTTTGTAAATGAATGTACAACTCTTCAAAAATAAGCACAAAATGCCAATAATATAAAGAAATAAAATAGTAATAAAGCTGTCTGGTTTCACGAATCTATTTATATTTAGTTCAAATGTACCATAAAAATAGTAAAATGACGAATCTGTCAAAATTTGTGTAATTCTTGTCACTAAGAATATAGCTCCTTTTTTATATAGTGTGTTTTCAAATATTTTCTTAAAGCTACTCAAAAAAGGGTGCCTTTTTCTTGGTCATTAAAATAGACGCGCTTAGGCTTTTAAATTTTTTATAAGAAAAATATTTCTCTTAACTTAAATTTTCAGTTCTTGTGAATATTTGATTTTTTAGAAATAAAAAAATAATTTCAGTAATGAGTACTGCCTCCTTTGTTAGTAATAACGTCATATGTATGTATGTATATCCAGTCCTTCAGAAAAAGATACAGGGAATCAATGAAGGTCAAGGAAATTTCGCTCTAAGCTCCTTATCTTCGTACTGCTTTCCTCCTTCGTATACCTTCCTTGTTAGCCAGCCCCAAGCAGTTTCAATTACGTTAAAATCTAGAGAATATGGAGGTCAGGTCATGACATTAACGTTTTGACTCAAAATAAACGACTTTACTGCTCGAGCTTTATGAATAGAAGAATTGTCTTGTTGAAAAAACAAACGAATTGGTCCAAAGATATCACTTAATTTAGGAAATACGGACTCCAACAATGTTTTGAAGCGAACGCCGTTCATTTTGTGATCGATAAAAATCAAGTAAATTTTTCCATAAAATGTGATGACACCCCACAACATGACTCCAACTTCTCGGCTATGATGGCATCTTGAATATAACTCATCTTTCAGCAAATCGTGATAAGGCCATCAAGGCCTTCTAAATTAAAACGTTTTTCATCAGTAAAGACAATTGAACGTCAATCATTAAGTTGAGTGTCAGATTGAACAGTACACGTCATGTATTTTTTGAAAATCGAAGTTTTTAATTGCGTAGTTCATTCCGAGAGTTTTTTTTTTTTATTTTAAGATGCTTTAGGTGTCTGCATTTCTGATTGTACACGTACAGTTGAAAGGCTTGCTTTTACTCCGTCTTATTCCTTAACCTTAGCTGCAGACTTAGTCGAATTTGAAGCATTTCTAACAATTTGGCGTACTGATTGTTCGGATAGAGATCGTTTTCCATTAAATTGTTTTCTATATGCCTCTGGATCCTTCCAATATCTATCAACGGTTCTGGAGCTGCGTTTTAACTGTTGCGATTGGATATTTAGATAGTTGGAGTGTGAAATAAGTCCACTTTTTCACGTTCCAATAAGCTCAAAATAGTAGCTTTTCCCATTTTTTCTTTAATGTAACTCGAAAACAATTTATTTGTTTATTTTTAGTACTTTCTCAATAGAAAAAACTGCAATTGGTTAGGCAAGACAAAGAAATGAAAAGTGCTTTTATTTCAATGACCAACCGGAAACGCACGTGAGTGCCATAGATATTTCTGGAATCTTCGAATTTACAGTTATTTTTTCGGACAATATTCGAACTTTGATAAGAAAGGCATTTTTAGCACGTGTCATGTTTTTTCCGGGGTAAACTCCTAAAGTACAGCATCGATTTTAATAAAACTTAATACTCTGTCTCCCGTTTGATCCAACTTAAAAGATAGGGTAGTTTATATCTCCATTATGTAAAAATTGAAACAAATCATATACAATTATTTTTAAACATGCCTGTTCAAGGTTAAAAAACATATTATAATAATTAATTAGGAAGAGGAAAAAATTTGAAAAATTATTGCTCAAGTATAATTCCCAGGATACTTATACGAGCAATAAAGATTTTTTCTCAATTAGCACATAACTAATTTTTTCACTTTAATAAATTGTTTATTATAATAGTTTTTTATGTATAACAGAATCAATGCACATGTGGGTGGATCAACTAGTTATTGTATATTTTATTTTAGTTGGTATTGCTCATTCATGATATGGTATGCTTCACATAATTTAACAACTTCCAATATGTTAACTTCAATTTGTTAATATCTAATTTTAATAAAGTCATTAAACTATTTCAAACTGGATCAAATCAAGTATAATAAAAATAAAGTCCAATAAAAGTTTTCAATAATAAAAATACTTAAATATATTGCTCAACCAATACAAACAAGTTTTGTGTAAATATTTATCTCACATTAATTTTATAATGAACCAAATGTATATATATAGAAATTCGAAAGAAAAAAACAAATGCCGCAACAGTACCTAATTAAACGTTGCCTTTCTTATCTTCTCCCTTTTCAGAGTTTATTTTAGTCAACGCAAACGCTTCGTAGTGCTTCTAGAGTAGCCCTGAACACACAGATTAATCGCTTGCAGTCAACCATCGCCACCAATAGTGCTCAAACTTACCCACACATATACACACACAGACATTATGAGGCAACACCATTTACTTGCAATCGCCGCCTGCCTGTGCAGCGCCGCCGTAGTGCTCGTGTCCGCTGTGCCGTTGCCTGCCGGCAACCAGGAATTAGATGTGTTACAGATTCCGCTTTCAGATGGCAAGGTAAGTCTATTGTCAGATTAAATACGATGCATGCGATTCGGTTACATCAGCGCCGCAGTAATCATTAGTAACTGAACCAGCAAATATCCATGCATGTGTTAGTGGGCACGTACGAAAGCAGCAACCGCAGTTGGTTAAGTAGAGTGAGCTGAACTTACTGCAGTGCTGCTGCTTGAATTGTGCAAAGTGTGAATTTTGTTTACAACCCATTTCCTGCGTTATACTCGTACGCTACTGTTGTTGTACGTTAATTGCTTAAAATGATGCTAAATGTCAACAAGCGCCGAAAGTACACGAATTTGCGTGTTTGGTTAGTTTTTCCAACTTTTACTTTGCTCTCTGCTACTATATACTCGAAGCTGCTATTAGATAAGCTTTTAGAGGTGAAATGGCGGCACTTATTTTAGAGATGTAAAGTAAATGAAATAGTCGTGGAGTGGTTTAGTTTCAAACAATTCCGTAATTTCATTAAGCGGAAGCAGACAATGGAATAACTTTTCGGAAAATTATCATAAGCTAATCATGATCAGTTGCGGTGCTTTCCATTGCCAAGCACAGATTTTAATAGCCATTTTGAAGAAATTACAGTTAAATACCTGTCCCATAGGAAAAATACACTTATTTCTTAAGCTTGAAAAAGAAAAAAAACATCATGAGCAATTATTATATATCGTTATTGGAGCGATTGAGGTACAAAATCGAGAAAAAATCATTTTTGAAAGAGAAAAGTACTTTGTCAAAAGCCAATTAAATTATGGCGAAATCGAATGAATTGGGTCGCCAATGACCGATGCTGAGATCTTAAGAGGAAACTCACTTTTGTAATATTTAGCGTCAAAAAAACAAACATAGCCCAAAATATAAAAGGCTTAAGATCGTAGAATGAAAAAATAAAAGTCATAATTTTCATAGCTTTTCGAATATTCCACCTTTTTGTGACATCTTGTTGACTGTTTGCAGAGACTTTGGATGCTAAAATCTGCATCGACTCGAAAATAGCCTTGAATAGAACGGTTTTCAAGCATAAATCGACCGATACTGCTGTAATTTTACGCTCGATATTCCTGCGAAACTCATCAATCGTCGCTGGTTTGTTGGCATTAGACCATAAACTTGGCGTTGCTCCACAACAAATAACCCAACGGCATCAAATCACACGACCAAGGCGGCCAATTGATTGGATCATTTCGTGAGATAACACGTTTATCAAACTTGGTTTTCAATAAATCCGATCTTGATCATCACGGAAGAAGTACGGCCAAATGACGTCGCCGGCTCATAAACCGCACCGAACTGACTCAGGGAGTACATGAGGATTGCTGCCTGACCAGTAACGCATATTTTGCTTATTGACGAAGCCATTCAGCCAAAAATGAGCCTCATCGCTGAAGATGATTTTTGGATGAAAATCCCGATAATTTTCAAGTTGTTGCACAGCCTAATTCACGAACATACGACGATTCTGGTGGTGAAGCGGCTTGAGTTCATGCGTCAATTTAAACTTGTAAGGATGTAGGACAAGATCTTTTCACAAAATTCGCCACAACGACGTCACAGAGATGCCCAACGCTTGAGAACGACATGTGAGGGCTTGATTTGGATCTTCCCCAATTGATGAGCTTGCGGCAGCAGTGTTCTCATGGGCACTTCTTTGTCTCACTGGCAGGAGAACATTTTGTATTATGCCTGTAGATTAAAATTCCAAAAATTCCCATTAGACGCTTAATTGTTGATCTGACAGGACATTTATCACGACCAAAAATTGAACGTAGCGCTCTTAAAGTTGAGGTAACTGACTCCGAATTTCTGTAGTAAGTTTTAATTATCTAGACTTGTTTTTGGAGCGTATATCTTCCAATGATGAAATGGCAAGCCTTACTGAAGAGAAATTTCAAAAGAGCGGGGTAAATATGGCATGCTGTCCCTATCGGTACTTTTATAGCGTCCCTATGAAAAAACCCTTTATATACGTATATTGCTTTTCGATGAAAATATTTTCTAGGGCATTACAAATTATGGTATATACGTCATAACTTTGCTAACAGTTGGATCATTCCACGTCTTGAATTGGGTACGACATGACCCCTTTTTCACATATCCGGGAAAATATTCGGATTTATTGAAATGAAATACTTCATAGAATAATCAATCTTGTTGTTTCTAGCTGTGAACCCTCGTAGAACTTTAAACTGAGTTTTCAATTTATCCAACATAGTTGGGTTGATTTTCTTGAAGGTGCATCGCTTTCGATGGTAATATGAATTTAGCATGACCTGGTACATATTGTGAATCATAATATATGAGGCCTCGCAAAGTTTCTTGATACGCTTTTATGCAATATTTCAGCTAGTAGACATGTTCATAGCCGAATTATATTAAGCCAATCGTCACACAAATTAACAACATTTGTAAAACTTTCCAGCAGAAATACCAACTGCGTTTTTTCTTCTATAAATTATATATATCGTGTATATGCTGGTTATTTCGAGGAATTCAAGCATCAAATTTATTCCGACAACATTCTCGCATATTATTTACTAGTGTGGCAACTTACGCATTTCAACTAGTCCTTAAAGCATTAAGTTCAATATTGTCAACGTTAGGTAAGCTTTAATCTCACATACATCTACTCCATTTACTATTACAAACTGTATATCAAAACTCAATAATTATGTATGAGTTTCATTTGAACTGCAACAAGAATTCTCGTAATAATGTCTTATCTGGCCCACTTTAGTATAAGACACTCGTACTCTTTGGTAAACTGCACAAGTAACCTTACTACATTCAACTATATTACTGCAAGTTGCTGTCAGCATATATGTACATACGTTCACTTATAATATTGAGTGACTCATATTATGTCCTTATCTTCACGCCTCACACAATCACACACAACGATTAAAAGTATTTTTATTTTTTCCTATATAAACCAATTTTCATTGTCCACCAACTGGAAATTGTTGCCTTTTGTGTTTGTATAAAATGTGGGTCTCCAGGTTCGCTGTCACATATAGGCAAAACGAGTTGCCACGAAATCCTGCAAAACCTGCTGCTCAATGCGTGTAATAACCAAAATGCGCGGAAATGACACATTGAGACACTGCCCAGTTAACCAGTTGGCAAGCGACTGAAAATGAGAGTGTACGCTACACATACGAACATATATTTACATATATATATATGTACATATATATATATGTATTTATGTAAGCAATAACACGGTCGCTGTGTTAACATGCCGGTCGGGTCTTGCTGACTGAATATCCTCCAAAGCAACAGCTTAAAGTTATTAAGTCGTTTTTATTTTTGGCTATGAAAAACCAGAAACGAAAATTTGTAAAAATCATGGAAAAATTATTTGTATATATGCATGCACACATATATACTACTATTCAAGCAATCAGCGCAAAATAGTTAAACACTGCGTTCGGCATCACTCACTTGGACAAAGGAGTGAACGGCTAGCTTACTGACCAACTGAAATTATACATCATTGTGTGTATGCACATCGACCAACTGAAATTATGGATTAGTGTGTGTATGCACATAGCTTAAATCTATTTTAATAGCTTCACTTAGAGGCGCCGACCAGTTGAAGTCGGATATTGACTTGCGAGCTGAAAGTAGAATGCCTTAACGACGAGTTGCGTTTATGCGAATAGCTCACATGTTATGCCACATATTAGAGTCGCAATTACTGTGGCATTATTTGTCATAACTAGGAGTGAAGTTGGTAATTTTTAACTCAAATATCAAATCGTTATATCCAGTGACAACAAAATACATGCAAATTACATTTAATTGCTTCGGAGTTTAAGCGGATTGTTTAAAGGCATCTTGCTGTTTTTAATATGCCATAAAATAGTTATTTTGCATACCAAGTATTCGAAAATACATCAGCTGCAACGCTGTCAATATTTTTCTAGACACTTTGTTATGCGGCTCTTTACTTAGTTTCGTTTATCTTTAGCTGAATGAGTACTGAGAGTTAAGAGAACTGAATGGCCTGCGTTTTAATCTCAGAGAACCCCATGGACTTTTACCAACCGTGCCGATACAAAATATCCCCATTTCTTTTAAAGCCAAAGAAAGCTTAATGAAGTGAAATAATTATCAAAATACAGTTTGTAATTTTTAAACTCATCCTCCGTACGCTTAGTATAATACAGTGTCCTATGATATGCCGAGTCCATTTGAAGGGCAAGTCATAAATAGTTCCTGACGAGCCTGCGCGCGTCAATGTTTTCAGTTCCTATTAGCGAAGCTTTGAACAACGATAAGAGTGGACGAATTTTGCATAATTTGTTATAATTATTATCGCTTTTAAATGGTTACTTCGACTGATCAGAAAAATAGAAAATTTTTTTTATTTCATCAAATTTATTTCTCGGCACCGAAGCTGTAATTGCGGTTACTTTGAACTCTTGAAACTCTACCATTTTTAAAACTGGCAGCTGGACAACGCGAAAGTACAA
Source organism: Bactrocera tryoni (assembly GCF_016617805.1). Taxonomy (NCBI): domain Eukaryota; kingdom Metazoa; phylum Arthropoda; class Insecta; order Diptera; family Tephritidae; genus Bactrocera; species Bactrocera tryoni. Next base: position 57,641,354 of record NC_052502.1, on the reverse strand, counting down.
CAAATTTCCAAAAAAAACGACGAATATCTTTATTTAACAATTGAGTTCACTACCGGACTCTTGGAGGGAATACATATTGGTCTGTTCCATAATCAATTTAAGTAAAGCATCATCGAAAACGTTTTGAAATATTGAATTGGCTTATTTACTATGTTAATGTCTTCTTCGGACTTTTTCCAAGTAACGTCTTGAATGTAATATTTCTCCATTTCTATTGCGAGACATCTTCTTTTTCTATAATTAAGTGCTTCATATTTTCTGGTTCTTTAGAAATTTCCTGGTTAGCAGCACTTTCTAGTATATCGAATTCAAATTCTTCACCCTTTTCTAAAATCTCTTTCAAATTTTCCTCCAGATGTGTATTTGACTTTTTAAACGATGTCAAACAACTTTCGGACTTAAAGGCTTAAACTATTAAAAATGTGTTAAAACAAAAAAATTTATTTATACAAAAAAAAAATGCTACTGAATGTTTTTAGAACGGTAAAGGGTGTTTCAAGCCCAAAATTTCGATTTCTTGTTATTCCTAGTCTATCTTATTCCGTAATTATACACAAAAAAATCAAATCAAATGAGTTCTTAAGTCAAAATTCCTCAGCTGTTCGATTCAGTCAACACAATTTGCTAAACCATCAAGTACCCAAGCAACTTTATATTAACATATTAATAATTTTATAATTAGGTTTTAGTTTTGATTTTGAAAATATGCTGACTATGATATTTTTGTATTTACATAATATTTTGCCAAGTTATCGTAAACACATTTTGTTGGTGTAAGTGATTGATCTATGAAGAAATTATTTCAAAAGTTAAGAGCAAAATATAATGTTTAAGAGGTATGTACATCTAATATGACAGCGTAAAAAATTTCGATTTTTGCAAATAAATTGTTCCGAATTTTCCAGATTGAATTTATACACGTGAAAGTTTGAGAAAAAATTAAATGTTGAGTTTTGCGAAATTTTCGACGGCACTAAAAACAGGTGCTCCACTTCTGTAGAGATTCCGGGTTCTCCGTGGATGAAATTCAAAAAAATTCTTCTTAAAATATAAGATATTATACAATATTCGCTTCATAATCAGATTAAGAAACCGATCGGCCATTGTATGTAGAAACAGGCAAAATAATTTCGTTATGATCGGATCATTTGTCTTCGAGTTAGCACTGCAGTAAATTTAAAAATTAACAGTTGAAGCCAATTCAACGAAGCGGCTATCATTTAAGTAGCTGGAACTCAAAAACTATATGAGATATAACAGAAGTAGTATGCGAAGTACTTTTTAACCTTACTCATCACCTTAGTTGAACTCTCTGCTATCTAAATCTATAAGATTTCCTTCATATACATATATATATATATAGTATATGTATATGTATAAACAATTTCCGTAAATTTATTCAACAATAAAATATATCAATAATAGTAAAAATATCTTACAACAACAACAAATACAGCTATCTGCAAGGCAATCAGCACCAGATGCCTCCACAGCTGTAGCAACATAATGAAGTGCCGCCGAAAGTCACCTTCAGCAGTCAACACCCAGCACACTTCAAGCGATACAAAAGACTTAAGCGACGAACGCGAGCCAAAGTACGCGCACTTTGGCAAAGTGCACAGCAGTTAAAGCGGCAACGACAACTTGTTAAGCATTTGTTGGCACAGCTTATGCTTGCAGCAATATTTCGGCAACCATTTTCCCCTTTTTTGTTGTTGTATTTTTCTATTTTCGCTTTTGTGGTTGCTGTGCACCGAATTGCTTTGTTGTCTATATTATTTAGCAGTAATTTGTCGAAGCGCGCAGGCCAACAATTTTTTCAAAATAATAGCATTTATGATTTAATATATTTTAGTGGAGTGCTGTAAGTTGCATTGCAGCAAGCGATTTGCGAATTTCGCATAAAATTTTTTGGCAGACTTTATTAGCTGACGTGACGTTTGCTAGTCGCGGCTTGAGAACGTTGCGTTTAAATTCATCAAACTTCATGAGCGTCTGCAGATGTGATATCGCAATTATGCGCGCTGACTGGCACTTTATTACTGGCCGGCGCTACTGTGCAGCTGCAGTTATGTAGACGTGAATTAGATGGCCGCTGGGGACTTATTTGTTGAGTATATGACAGTCATGTGTTCGAATCTGAGAAGAGTCAAAATTGCAAAAAAATTACAGTGTTTTAGATTCATAGTTTGCTTGCAAGTTGTCAAAAGTTTACTAAGGGTTTAAGTCCTGTTATATTTAAATATATTTAATATTAAATTAATTTTACTAAAATTGCTACTTTGTTTATTTACATTTGAAAAACATAAAAGCAAATAATTTTTCTGGGAAATTTTATGTTTTTTTTTTTGAAAGAATAAGTAGTATTCCTTTAAGTCTAATCATCGTACATTCACTTTTATCGCCTGCCTACCGCCATTTAGCATGTCAAATGTCATAAAAAATTCATTTGGGCACAAGTTTTGTTTTTATTCTTAGACGCAGACGTTTATACACATATTTATACATATTTATATAGATGTATATATACTTATATACATACATATATATCCTTTTAAGCTAACCAGACACATTAGCTGCATAAGCAAGTGCGCCGTATTCGAGGTCTACGCTAGCACGAAACTGCTTTTCTTGAGCCGATAATTTGCATGCATGTCTCAATAATGTTTTTTTCTAACACATTTATTACATTTTAATACGTTTTTGGTATTTTCTGCAAAAACAGAACAAAATAAAGCAACGACATGTCGGCATAATTGAAATTTGATTATGTGCCAGTTCACGTCTTGTAAGAAATATAGCGAACGAAGTAGAAATAGACACACGCACATGCGCACAAATCAGTTTTGCAAATGCAAAACATTTTTCCACTCAATTTAAATTCAAATAATAACCTTAATGAACACATTACAATTTAAGCCGTGCGCTTAGTGTGCAGATATATAATCAGGTATTACATTGTATATATTTTGGTGTTAGAAGAGTGATTGTATAATTTAATGTACGACTTTATGCTAAAATTATTGGATTGATAAATTTAATTCTTACGAATATTAACTCAGACGAAGTGCCAAATTGGGCGCACAAATTTTTTTTTTCGTATAAAAAAAATATTTTTTTATCTGAGTTTCCTACATTTTTTAAAAGAAAAAAATATTATCGGAGAAAGAAAATATATATTTTTGGTGAAAAAAAATATTTTTCATAATATTTTTAATAAAAAAAATACTATTTTTAAGAAAAGACATTTTAATGAAATCATTATATATTATAATTTTTTTCCTACAACTTTTATAATGTTCACAATTTTTGTTTAATATGCATGTACACTATTAATTATTTTTATAAACATTTCACAATTTTAAAATAATAAAAAATTATATTTTTCATATCTAAGGTTTCTAAATGAAAAAAATATTTTTGGTGAAGTTTTAATCAAAAAAAAAAGTTTTTTAATGAAGATTAAAAATTATCAAATTTTTATTGAAAAAAAATTTAACTGTAAAAAAATGTTTTCTTCATTAAAATTAAAAAAAAAAACAAAATAATGCTATATTATAAAAAATACTTTTTTCCTTAGAAACAATTGTGCAAAGTATAAATTAAAAAAAATAATAATAGTATGTAATAAATAATATTTTTTTCATTAAAATTAAAAAAATTAATAGTATATAATAATTTTTAATAAGAAATTATGAAAAAATATTTTTATAATTTTATTATATAATTTTTTCATAATGTTTCATTAAAAATATTTTTTATTAAACACAATTTTTTTAATAAAAGTTTCATAATTTGCAAAAATGTCTATTACATAGTTTCTTGTTTTCCCGCATTTTGCAATTTGTGTCAATTTCGCCGCCAAAGCTGAAGACAAAGCGCCTGCGCATGAAATCATAATTGTGCTTCAATCAAACAAAATGTGTCAGACATATTAAAAATAAAAGAAAAAATATTCACACACGTAATAGTTGAAAGTCCACTACAACAATTACAGACCGTACCAACAAAAAAAAAACAAAAGCAGCAAACACATATACAATTCATTAGCTGCTCCACTTATTTTTTCCCCCACTAATACATATGCATTTTGAATGGACGCCTTTGCGAGTATGTTGTGCATAAATATTAAACAACATCTGCACACACACAAAAACAAAAAGTTTCATTTGGTTTCAATCTGCGAAACCGACTCCGATCTATGCGTGATTTAGTGTTCAATAATTAAATGGAATTATAGCAAATTACCAGTCAAAGTTTTTCTCAAACTTACAACGCAACATAGCTATGTATTTATATAAACCGACAAGCAGATAAAGGTTCACAGCAAATATTGCATAATTGCCTATGTAATGGTTCAACTGAAATAGGTTTTATATTCAATTTGGAAGTCATATTTAAATGCCACTAACTAAGTTCGTTTAATTGAGCGGAGTTTTCAATTGATTAAATATACTTTTATTGCGCATGCATTCCGGACAACACAATGAATGTGTATAAATAGAAGTCAATATTATTGCCGGGATTAATAATTCATAGTTTTAGTTTGCACTTAAATATATTTGTATGCAAATACTAATTTGCTGTGATTACTTGTACAGTTTATACAACTAATAGGCATGAGTAAACTAAATAAATAACAATACCTGTTGCTTTATTATAGTTATAGTAAGATAAATAAATATGCTTACTAAAATATTCGTTTACTTATAGCAGCAATATTTTTAAAGTTAACAGATTCCAAAAAAAATTATATAGCAAAATTTTAAATGCAAATCATTTTTTTCTATAAATTTCGTAAAATATTCAAAGCGCGAGTTCTTAGTGCATATACATACATTTACTCTAATAAAAGCAATTTTTTCACAACACTTTCTTCGATTTCTGAAGACATTTCAGTGTTCGCTTATGCAAGGTTAACATTTATCATAATCGTAATTAATGACTAACCTTTTCAACCGTGAGGATCTAAATCGCTGAGTGTTTTGGAAATAAAATGCTTGTTTAGCGGGTACTGCCATCCAATTACACTCCTTCTTTTTATACCCTGAACAGGGTATATTAAGTTTGTCACGAAGTTTGTAACATCCATAAGGAAGCGTCGGAGACCCTATAAAGTATATATATAAATGATCAGTATGATGAGCTGAGTCGATTTAGCCATGTCCGTCTGTCCGTCTGCCTATATATATACGCACTAATCCCTCAGTTTTTAAGATATCGTTTTGAAATTTTGCAAACGTCATTTTCCCTTCAAGAAGCTGTTCATTGTCGGATCTGCCGTTATCGGACCACTATGACATATAGCTGCCATACAAACTGAACGATCGAAAACAAGTTCTTGTATGGAAAACTTTCGCATGGTATGTTCACAAAATTTAAGGTGAACTGAACACATAGTTACTAAACGAAATGCACCTATGAAGGGTATATTAGCTTCGGTGCAGCGGAAGTTAACGTTTTTTTTTGTTATGTCCACATTCTGGTATCTTTGACGCAGAGTCACTAACTAGATTGACTTTTCTGCCGACAAATTGCCAATTTTATGCAGTTATCAATCAAAAATGTTGTGATCTGTTAGACTGCTATACAAACAAAACAGACCATGATCTCAGGTCAGAAAAAATGGATTCAATTTTGGTAGTTGCACTTTGTTATTTTGTCTACCTGAAAAGGTGTTTAAAAATTGCAAATCTACCTTGAGTAAGGTATATTAAGTTTGTCACGAAGTTTGTAACACCCAGAAGGAAACGCCGGAGACCTAACAATATACATTATACCAAAAAAATTGAACTCCCTACCAGATGTAATACAAGGTGTGTTCCAAAGTAAACAGAACTTTGTAAATCTAGCGCCCCCTAGTGACGCCATCTATATGTCGACTGGTCGTTAGAATCTGCTATCTTTATCGCTTGTCCAGTGAGAAAATCATGACATTTCATAGATTGGAAGTAAAGTTATTGCGTTTTAAGAGTCAATATGTTTATGTTATCGGTGCGAAAATGAGCTTCGAATAAAGAGCCAACATTAAATTTTGTTTGGCAATTGGTAAAACTTTTACCGAAACGTTTCAATTGATAAAACAACTTTATGGCGATGATTGCCCATCCCGTAGCAGAGTGCACGTGTGGTTTCAACGTTTTCAAAGTGGTCGTGAGAACATATATAACGTTCAACATGTGGGCCAATCAAAATCTGTGATCATCGGAAATACCATCGAAACTGTGCGTGAAGTCTTCAAAAATCAGACGATATCATCATTGCAATTCATGGAAATGGAATTAAACATCTCCAAAACATCGATTTATCGCATTTTGGCTGAACATTTGGGCTTACGAAAGGTGTGTGCACGGTTTGTTCCGAACAAATTGTCTGACGACCAAAAATTGGTAAGAATCCAACATTCGAAGGACGATTATTTGACCAAAAATTACATTTTAACCATTAACCACTCCCCATAATCACCTGATGTGGCACCGTGCGACTTCTTCCTGTTCGGAAAAATGCATTGCATGACGTAAAGGTCATTCAAATGGCTTCCACCGGCATACTGGCGGCCATTCCGGTCAAGGGTGCAACCGTGCAAAAAGCTGTATTGAAGTAGAAGGAGACTATTTTAAATAAATAAATTGATTTTGCCGAAAAAACCATATGTTCTGTTTTTGTTTTAAGTCCTGTTTACTTTGGAACGCACCTTGTACACTTATGCCAACGATTTTTCCAGTCCTCGACGCACTTTTAATAAGAACTTTTTGGGATGACCTTCAGCTCCTTCAGCGAATTTTGTTTTACCTCTTCGATCGAATGAATCAATTCCGACTGTTTTCGAGGGATGTTCTCACGCAAATGCCTCAGTACAGCCAAATAGAACTCCTTATTGACCGTATATCCCTAAGGAACAAATTTATGAAGCACCGAACCAAAAATATCGAAAAAAAACAATGAACATCCACTTGAGTGGGCTTGGCGTGTCTTTTTTTTTGGTTTCGGCTGGTTTTTTCCCCTACATTCCGATGATTGTTGACTTGCTTGCATGTCAAACTCATAAACCCGTATCTGATCGGCAGTTTTAATGCTGTCCGTGATTGTGGGATCGGAATTCGCACGATCAAGCATGTCCAAAGACGAGATGTATCGACTTAAGCAGCTGCTGTAATTTGACAGATCGTGCTCATATTTGGCATAGTAATTAAGGACAGTCCAACCTTGTTGCGCTCAAAACTTATGAAAATTTTATGGTATGGAACTACATCATTCGTTAAACAAAATTTTGTTCTTCTGAGTAATTCCCAAATAACATTCATAAAAAGAGATTTTCCACGTTTTATGAATACGAGTAAGCAAACAGATTATTATGCAATTGTCAGAGAACTTTTTCTAGTTTTATGATTTTCAGATGTCTCTTTGAATGTCTTACGATACTTTGTAATCAACCCTTATATATTTTGAAAAAACTTTAAACTGAAATCAAACTGTTTTCAATTTACTCGGAACAGTAGTTTCTTTCTTGATTTCCACACTATGATATGAATAACGACTATCTTTAATTATCACATCCAAAACATTTAATATAATTCAGAACTATTTTGCATATTTGGCCGCAAACAGAAAAAAGTATATCTTATAGGTTTCTTTTCTAATAATTCAGAAAACAATGTCTCTCAATGACGAACTAATTAAATGAGTTCTCACTCATGATCCAACTGTTACGACTTCAAATCAATCATAAATGCTTAGAAGCAAACACAGGTACATATATACATACAAATAAACATAACTGTAGTAGTAATTGTAGACAACAACAAACGCAATTGTGTAAAATAATCGCCGCTACTTACTTGAGCAACCCAGCAAGAGGTATTTCCAATAATCGCTACTCACTAAATACCATTATAGAATGCTTAATTGGAATTAGACAGTACTAATTGCTAAGCACGCCAATTTGAATTTTATAGGCACATTAGCACAATAAGAATCATAATGCATACGTATGTACATCCATACATACAAATGCATAAAGAAAGGCATATTAAAGCTAAATACACCATGCAGCGCACAATGTTGCAAGTCTTGTTCATACAAAAACATTAATTTGCTGCTTATTAATTAATATATATGTATGTTTTATATACAGCTCTTATACCTACATAAATATATATGTAAAACACCATGTGCACAATACATGGACACACAACTGCGGCTTGTCTACACACTTGAATGCCATGTCGAATGTCGATTGCCGAAAGCGCTATTATAATGAAATGGATTTACGATAAAAATTGTTGCATTAACAATTTTTGTGACCTTCACCGACTTAAGGTGGACGAGTTAGTTGCCTTTACTGTTGGAATGAGCGCGCTAAGCAAACAAAGTCAACGGTGATGGTACTATACTGATATCATACATACATACATACATGCATATAAATATTTATGAATCAACATATGCACGCATGCGCACGTTGGCAGCGGCCACGGCTATGGCAAATTGAGGAGTAACGCTAATGACAAATATTAGAGTCGGCGTTAAAATCAATGCGCATTCCAAAGCCAATGCTGAAGTCAAAGTCGCTCGCTTTAAATTAAGTGAAAAAAAATTCTCCCCCATACAAAGACGTAAAATTAATGACGCTATTCACTTTTATTGATTTTGCCAGTAAATCAAAAAATTGATGACACTTTGACATCATTAACAAGACATAAAACACACTTGCTTCAACACATATACATACATATGTACATGTATATGTATAAGTATGCGTGCAATGGAGCATTTTTATAGTAAATTGTTGTTATGTGCAAATTGGCGAAACTTTTTTTTAAACGAAAAATCTGTCTGCTAATTGCATAACCGCGAGCGGCTTTGGGTTTAATTGCTTCTAAGGCTAACTTTTTGAATGGAGGAAATAAAATTTCGGATCTTAAAAATGCCGAATAAATACTTCCGCAATTCAGCCGCAACTAGTTGACCGAGTTATGCTGATTAACGTATGTTCAACCAATTCAATTGGAACTTACGTCATTATATAGTAAATATTAACGATTTCATTAAGAAAGCGGAATAAATAGGGGTTGAATAAAATTTTTGTAAAGATTGCTTTATATTATAACATTAATGGAGTGTTATGTTAGGTTAGGTTATGTTAAGTTATATTATGTGGTGTTATTTTATGGCATGTTATGTTATGATTTGATATGTTATATTATAGTATTTTTTATAAATAGTTTAATTTTATATACCTCCCATGCCTCTTAGTAGCATCTTCAGCAATTTTTTTGCTTGAAGAAAACTATTTTTTCGAAAAATGGTTATTGAAGTCAGTAACTTGTTTTATAGTCTTTATAACTCTTTTTACAAGCGCCCAATATCTTTCAAAGGGTCTGATCTCCTGACAGTTAGGTGGATTGCCAAATCTTGGCACAAAAGCTATATTGTTCCTCTCATACCACTTAACTGCATGGCAATGTAAACTCAAGCCAATGTGACACCTCATGACGTCTTATGAATGGCAAAAACAGTTTTTGCAAGCACTTCTGGAGCTATAAATTAGTGTTCATAGTTCCAGTTGTAAGAAAAAAACTGCTTCTTTTATCACGGCTACAAATTTCTGGCCAACTGAAAATTTTTTTGGAAACTTTGTCTATTTTGTGTTTTAAACTCCTTTTGAACACTCGCTCTATGATCTGCAACATACAAATCCAGATCTGGTATCTGAGAAAAGTCTCCAGGCACATATGAACCAACAGTTTGGCTCGATATTTTGTGCCAAAATATTTTTTATGTTGATATTATTTCGTTAATTCTTTCAATTCTCTTTCAATTAAAACTATTTTGGTCACTCTCTCACTTGCAACTTTTCCTATAAAGTTCCTCAAGCAAGTGAGGTAAATTAAGCTCCTAAATCCTTGTTGTTTTTCAATGATACTTCACCTGATATAACTTTTTCGTCAATATTTACTTATTATATTATCATATTCGATTTGGAGGTTTTTAACCTCGTTGAATTGGTCCCATATTATTTGGTGATACATTAAGCTGTGTTTTCCGTTCACTGAATATATCCAATAGTAAATTATACAAGATTACATTTTAATAACCACTTATGATAAAATTGATATTGCGAAATTTTCTTTTAGCTCAGCTCACGCCAATGCAATTAACACTAATCAGCGGTGCAAACTTGCAAATTTTTAGCCGCAAATGCACCTCCTAAATTAAAGTTGCGATATGCCAGCTGTCAAAGTGTTAATTTTCAAAGTTGTCAATGCTGCTATAGCGTCGTTTTGCGTATAAGCGGCTAATATCGCTATAATTGATGCGATATAATTTATCATTGACAAAAATATGAATATATATTTCTAACAGAATTAGCTATAATATACTGATCAATATACAGCTTTAAAAGAAAAACCTTGCAAAGGTGACTTCGGCACACACAACGAATTTATATATATTTAGAAATTATTTAACACTTTTATTGTAACTATTTCTTTGTTTCTGTTAAACAAAGCGGAGAGTGTCAATGTCTCATTGTTCAATGAACTTGAAATCTGATTGCCCACAACGTAGTTGTTGGTTTGGTGTGTCACGAAATACGCCGATTAGTTAGCTGATGCAGTCGTATTTATATACGATATAACTACATTTATATACAATGTACATATTTATATTTAAATGATTCAATTAAGCTGTTAATCAAGAATCGTGACCTTTAAAGCGACTGATTGCTATCATCAAGTGCAACAGATGTTAAAAAAAGAAGTAACCAGAAAAGCGTTTATTCCGCTGCAGCGAAGTAATAATACCATTTATTTTGTTCGGTCAGTTTGTATGGCAGTTATAAGCTAGGGTAGTCCAATTCGAACAACTTGTAAACAGATTTTAGTGCTATTCGGTAAAATAAACTTGGCCAAATTTCGTGAAGATATCTTTTATCGAACAAAAAAGTTGTCTATACAAAATTTTTATCTTGATCAGTCAGTTTGTATAGCAGTTATGTATATGTTATAGTGATCCAATCTAAAAAATTTATTCAAAGCTGTCCAAGATTAATTTAAATAGAAAACACAATTTTTAGTCTTTCGATTAAAATTTGTTTTTGTATCATAAAGTACTATGAATAAGCCCATAAAAAGAGTTCTAATGGTGTGAAATCCCACGATCTAGAGCAACAATTCTAATCACCATAACGAGAGAGTACACGATCATGACATTTGGTATCGTCTGGTTGTACGAGTAACCACACACGACAAGTCTTTTCGTATTTCTAATCACACTTTAACTTCCAGAACGGAAGCAAGCGAACCATTGCTGTGTTACACGAACTAATACATCATAGTCTCCTTAAACTTCACAAATTTCATTGGTGGCTTGCAAGTACTGAGTTACCATGTAGCCATATCGAGCACCAGTAAGAATCACTACTTGACCAGCCTCATTTTCAAAACAGTATAATCCATTTATATCTCCAGCTCTGAATCACCACCATACAGTGACGCGTTGTGAAAATGTTTTTCATTGCTAAGGATGATTTTGCTTCAAAATTTAGCATCAATATGTTGACGAAAGTTGAAATATTGTTCAATAATGAAGACAGGTTGTTCTGTCGTGCAACGTTCAATTTTTACTAAGCGTAAATTGTCAGCTGTTTATTTATTTTTGTCATATTTTACTACATGAATGGCGGCAAATTTAGGTAAGGTTAATCTGGTAGACCAATAAGCCATGCATAGATCACTTTTGGTCCTTTGCAACTCCAGATAGAGTTCAGTTGCTAGGTTCATTAAAAGTAGTCATCCTTTAGGATGCCTACGCTTGACGTGAATTTCTGAGGCTTCAATAGCGACACTTCCTCTAGTGCATCATGCCGTGAAGAGCCCAAATGCTTACAGCGTAGTCTTGCCAATGTGGGACAAGTGCACAAAAATAATATATTGTTTTCCTCGTGCCTTGTTCTAGATATTTCTTGAATTTTTTTGACAGTGACCAGTTAGTCTAATACTAACATGTTCTCACAGACTTTTCTATCGAATAACAATAAAAATTGTATGTCCTTCCGATCTACCGTTCTGCACATGACTTTTACAGCTTTGCACCCAGGTAGCTGGTTCCATCGGGTTACCATGCTTCTGTCCAGATCGTCGTATAGACAATTCATGGGATTTCCAACGCAATTTTCTCCACTATTTCATTGCCCTCGTTGCCTTTTGGCCTGGCACCCAGTATAAGTGAAGTTGCTTGCTTCTGGCAACACTTTCCACTGCTGCCCTGCTTTCCATTACACTTTTGGTCGACATGCGATACGAGGTTACTGCCTTGATTACTGCTTGGCTATCTACGTTGATGTTGACTCTGGAATTGGCTGCAGGTGCATTAGAGGCCAGAGCGGTTTTCGTAATAGCAAAGACATCAACTTTAAATATACTGCAGTGATCCGGCAACTTAAAAGGCTTCCTTATGCCTAACTCTAGACAGTACATTCTCGCACCAACTCCGTCGTACATTTTTAAGACATTCGTATAGAGCCATATTTTTGTATGTTTACTTTGAACCTTCTTTCCCAGTTAAAAAGTGGAATCATATATTAGTATTCAACAAAGTCAATTTTGATTTCCAAAAAATACTCTGTACAACCGGTGATTATGAAAAGTTATTTTTTTAGTTTCTTTAGTTTAGACTTTAGTTAGACAAAGATTTACCCTCTCTCGCTCCCTTAGACCTTTCCTTAGGTATAAAAGTAAGGCATATATTGCGATATAGATTGCTAAAAGTTCCTTTTATTTCAGCTCAAAATTTGTATTATACATACATATAATTGCTTCTTATGTTTTAAAGTTCTAACTTACGTCTTATCTCTTATCTTCTAGGAAATAGATGTTTTGACACTTGGCGCCAAAGATCAGGAACAAATAATTGCTGAACGAAATAAACGAACGATTGGCCTACTGCGCGAACTATTCCCCGACATCACAAAGGTATATTGATGCTTTCATTTAATATTTCAGTGGCATAAACTACAAAGACATCTTTAAATACCTACATAAGTATAATGCTCATCAAACACTTTTGAAAAATCAACATGTTTTTTATCATTTTAATAAGCATGCATAACTTATTTACTTATAACTTTATCTATATAACTACTGTATAGGAAGAATAGTATGTAAGACACATGAAAGATTAATCAAGCAAAGCATCGCCTTCACTAATTCTTTGTCTACTTGCGTAAAGTCGCGGCCAAACGGACACATTCCGTTGCGCATAATAAGTAATAATCGACAACAATAACCAGCAGTACGTACTGACGTATCTGTCATATTGACAATTGTGATGACAGCTTTTGTCAATTGTTTGCCCTTGAATGACAAATAGTTATATCACTTGCTCACTCTGCCACTAGCATGCTAAAAAAATCTTATTTGAATTCTTCACGTACATATAGTATACTTTTTGCCTATAGTATAAACATCGGATGTGTGAAAATTGCTCGGCTCTTTATCCCTCTATAAGTTTAAGGAAATAAGTAGACAGAGTGTCATAAAACGAGGTGTGCTTGAACCTGACAAGAATAAGCGTATAAACAAAGAACACTCCTTCCAGCAGAAATAGAGTGGTCGTATAATTTTGTAAGAATGCAGCTTTCTGCTATTGGATATATTAGGTTTTGACTTGCATAGCAACTCGAAAAAACTGGAAAACCCACAAATAAGGAAATAAAAAAGAGACTTATCTGCGTGTGAAATATTTACAAATTACTTTTGGAGCTCATTAATTTGACAGAGCCTAACTTCGCACTTCTTCGCTCCTCAAATTATCTTACGAAGAGTAGTCTCTACACTTTTATAGCAGATGATTGGATTTTTAATGAGCGTTTGTTGTTTAAAGAAAATGTTTAAATGTTCAAGTTATGTTTTCAAAGAGCCTTTACTTGAGAAAAAAAAATTGCATTTCAATAGTTTTATATAACGTGGCCCTGACTATCCAGAAGTGCTGCTCTCCACTGTCTCCGTGACTGCCCAGCTCTATAACATACCCGTCGAAGAATACTTAGAACCCATCAGGTACCAAACCTTGAATGGCAGTTTCATCGAGAGCACCAAATTATTTTATGAAAGGCGATATGAAGATTATAAAGTTCTACGATAAAGTGAATGAGCTCATCACAGATTTATAAAAGCGCCTAATTTCAATAGCAGATAACTCGTCACACATTTTTGATTCTAGACGGATACTTTGTTTTTGTCTTATCGCATTAAAACCAATTAGAGCAAAATGTGCTTTAGTAAAACTAGAAGCTCTCTAAACCTCCTACTCCTCAGAGATTTGAAGACCTTGTGCTATGTAGTAGTATATTTAAAACCCTGAAGAAGCCCAACATTTTTGTATAGAGAGTGTTGATGGCTGTGGAATTCCCACTAAACTTTTCATTGAGCTTTGAGGAACTATAGTTCTTCTTCTTTATAGGCGTAGACACCGCTTATGCGGTTATAGTCGAGTTTACAACAGTGTGTCAGGCAATGCTCCTTTCCGCTGTTTGACGCCAATTGGAAATTCCAAGTGTAGCCAGGTCCTTTGATCTCCCCAACAAAGTGGAGGTTTCCTCTTCCTCTCCTTCCACCACTGGACAGTACGTCGCATATTGCCAGAGCTGGAAAGTTTTTCATCCATACAGACAACATGACCTAGCCAGCATAGCCGCTGTCTCTTAATTCGCTATGTCAATGTCGTCTTATATCTCGTACAGCTCATTATTCCGTCGACTTCGGTATTCGCTGTTGCCAATGCGCAAAGGACCATAAATCATCCGCAGAAAATTCGTAACGCCGACTCATCAGATGTTGTCATCGTCCATGCCTCTGTACCATATAGCAGCACGGGGTGATGAGTGACTTGTAGAGTTAGGTCTTTGTTCGAGGAGAGAGGACTTTACTTTTTTATTGCCTACTCAGTCCGAAATAGCACCTGTTGGCAAGAGTTATTCTGCATTGGATTTCTGCTAACGACTAGACCAAGTATCCTCTGGATAACCGAAAACCATCAGTTTGAAGGTGAGCTAAAGTGATATGAATCATTCCTCCCCAGAGTTGTTCGCTGTGTTTGGAACTCGCCACATATAAAACACTCCCAATGAAAGGATCAAAACAGCCTGGGATGAGAGACCTTCCCCCTTTTGATTACGAAGAACTATACTCTCATCCGAATAATCTGAAAGAGAGCAACACAAAAATAGCAGAGCCTGCATTTTAGATACATCCATAGACAGTAATTTCTAGCATCACCACTCTGTCAGAACATAAAATGTCACAAATATTTATAAGAAGCGCTCATTGTGCACGTTCAGCTAGTATAACCTTTCTCAACACCTTCGAACTTATTGTAGATAGAGTCCTTAACTTAGTCAGAGAACTACAGAAGTATAAGACACAACGTACGCCGTACGTCACTCTCTGATTGATAAATGGGTTTAAAGCAAGTATTTTCGTTAAGATAATAAGTTCTTTTCTGCGAATTAAAGACCTTCAATGGAGTGCAGAAAAGTTATTTGTGGTAAAAGTTCAGTTGGGTCGACTTTAGTGGTCTTACTATATTATAACGATAAATAACAACTAATTTATACAACATGACTTACTCACAATACTAAAGAAACAAAACAAAAGCCTGGACGCGAATGTGTGAATACACAGAACAAAATATGTAACTCAAATTGAAATACAAAATAACTATAAAATATGAATTACCGATAAGTTACCGAAATTGGATTCCCTAAAGGTCCCAACTCCTCTCCTGCTTTTAGTTTTGAAGATTTGACAACCAAATTCTTATTTTTTACAACTCATATGGATAATTCACTTCTACATACAGACCATTAATGAAGAGGTCAATCGTTTTGTAAATCGTTTACTACAAGAAGTGGGTCCAATAATCCTGGGAACTGTCCTCAATCCAACCTTGAATGCTGGGCGCCGTGCCAACAATACTGCAGCGGTAGATTTCAATGATGATGATGATAATGATAATAACGCCAACAGTGCTGACTCAAATAAGAATGACACTGGCGTCAATACCGATGATTTTAACTATGAAAGTGGAGCTGATGGAGCCGCAACTGAAGACGACTCCGATGAAATACCGGAAACAGTGTTCGTGCCAGATGCTGAATTTGGGCGAAAGAAAAAATCTGAGTAATATAAAAAGGAAAGGCTCGAGCGAGATAAGAATAATTGAGTGCTGCAAAGGAGGTCTAAAAAAAACAAAGCTCAAATGAAAATAAATACAAAGTATTAATACAATAATTTAGCTTTAAGAAAGTGTCAATAAAAATACTGGCAACACCAACTCCGACACACATACACCATACCAAACAACATACCAAGTACTCGTAGTATATACAGACCAATTTCTATTTGGAATTTTAAGATTTTTTGTTATGTGTTATTAGTTAAAGTGCACAATTTCTGTGTGTATTTTGTTTTTGTAAGCAATTGTGGCTAATTCCCAATAGTTGCGACTTAGAACCGGCACGCTTTTGTTTAAAGCTTGTAAAAAATTCTATAAATATGCTAAAATTTTGATTGCTTTGCTTAGCTGCTTTTCAAGTTTTGCTGATTTTACACAACAAACTACTGTTATGTTTGTCGATTTTGTTGACATTACACTTTTTGTTGAAAATACAGTTAAAATATAATGAAAGAGCTACAAATCCCAACCAAACCAAAAGAAATAAATATGCTACTCCGTTGGCATTTTGGCTCAGCAACAAGAGCTGCTTTTAATCTTAAATTATTTTATTTAAACATGTCTTCCATTGCATAACTATAATTACTTGCCGCTAAGCGAACTAAAAAACTCTCATCAAAGGGCTGTCATTTCAAAAAATATAAAAAACAAATTGGTTTTTAAAAAATATATTTGAAACGTTAACCTAATTGGCTTACAAACAAAAGCGCTCTCGCTCTCTCATACGCATCGACGCAGGATCAATAATAACAACGAACTCATGCCAGTATCCAAATTCCGTTCATCTTCAGCAATGCAAACCGTAGACGACTCACAAAGTAGTATCTGTGTTTTTGTAGTTGTTCTTTCTGAATTTATGCACTCTTCCACCTTCCCGTTATAGCAAATCGACGACATAGTTAATCGCATTATAGGCCAGGTTATACGTGTTGCCGGACCGAGTTTACTGCCAGCATTGCTCGGCAATCGACCCACCACCGAACGTTCAGACTTCGATGCCGATTTCGAAGATGATGATGATGACACCAGCAACGATGTTAGTGCACCGAATGGTAATAGTGCCAGTACAAGTACTGGGAACAATGGAAATGGCAATGGTGGCACGCGTGTAAGCATTGCCTTGCCAACTTTTCCACCAGAGAGTGGTTCTACTACGCAAGCGCCAACAGCTGCTACAGATAATGTGAGTTTAGTGCAAGCAGCATCAACATCAACAACGACAGCAGCAGCAATTACAACAATCGCAACAACAATGCCTATTACCACCACAAGTACAACGGTGGCAACCACAAGTACTACTCTGGCAACCACCAGTACCCAGACAACAACCGATTTGACCACAACTACCAGTCGGCCCGTTGAAACTCCCACCACTGCCAGCGCAACTAGTCCAATTACCATACCTACGCCCACACCAACGATCCTTACACCAACAACAACAACATTACCCCCAACAACTGTTGATTCCATACTTGTTATACCTAGAGCTAAAAGCCAGAATAGAAATAATGTTAATCCTACTGATATAAGTACCAGCACTGTCAATCCAACTACAGAGTCCACCGAAAGTACATTTGACACCATCACCTCACCCACAACTCCCGCTCCTGCCGACATAGCTCCAACCAGACAATATCCTAACGATACTCCATCTATATCCGACCTTCTAAACACACCACCCCGAACAAACACCATTGGTGGCGAAACATTACCACCACCCACCATACCTGCCACCTATATAGGTAGATTTGAGGGTGATGTAGCATCACCCGCCACATCAGAACAACCACCATCCTCATCGAATGCGTTGCCGTTGGCTGTTGATGTTGATCGATCACAGCTTGTTGCTTTAGTCGACAATATAAATCGTTTATTGAATTCACCAAATCTTCTTATTACCAATAGCAATAATCTAAATACACCACAATTCACGACAACAACAACAACAATACCAATCACAACAACGCCTTTAAAAGCAGTTTCAACACAATCATCGGCGTTAAATTCAACTGCGAAGATTACAAAACTTCTACCGGTGGCCAATTAATTGGAAACATTGAAAAACAAAAAAATAAACAACAAATACCTATCAGCAACTATCGCAAGTACAAAACTTAAACCACAACAACAACAACAACAACAACTAATATAACTGCCAGCAGTAATGCGAACACATGCTGGAAATTTCCGTTATGTAATTGGCTAACTTATAACTATATACAACAACAACATCTTTTCAAAAGCGAATACAAAAAAACCCAACAACGAAATCAGCTAATCAACAACAACACATTCCACAAGCTAAATGCATCACTGCATAAATGAGTAGCTCGTAGCTAGTTCACCACGATCGTCAATTTACTCTCAGCAGCTTTATCGTATTGTAATATCGTACGTTACATATTCTTATCTACCCACGTTGTAGTCGTTTCATATTCTCACCACATCTACAATTCACCAACAACTATTCAATCATATATGCAAGTAGTTTTATATATAAATGTGTATGTATGTATGTATATATGGTTGTTTATGTTGTTGGCTTCGTCGTGTTATTGAAGAAGTTCGTTATCTTTGGCGCATTTTCATCGTTTATTGCTCCCTAGAAAGCCCTTGAGTTATTGGTGTTGTAGTTTGTCCTCTCATTAAGGTTCCTGTGTACTCATCGTAGTTCATTTGTGCGTGTGTTTTACATTTACGTGGTATCAGTGCCGGTTTTAGTCACGAATTGAAGGCATTGCCGTCTTGTGGACACATGAATCCTTGCATTGAAATTTACCTTATTTATATACTTACGTAAAGTTGACTTACTAATAATCCTTAACTAAATAATCTATATACATACATATATACATATGTACGTGCTGCAAAAAGTTTATATATTTACATATATAAGCAATCTGTCGATTATATTTACGAGTAAAGAAATTTCGAATTGGAAAGGTAATGAAATTAATCATTGCTCCTTAAGGCAGATAGAAAGCGATTCTATATTCAGCAGACAGTCAGACCCTTTGACGCAGAAGCCGTTGAAAGAAAGTGTATTATGATATCTTTTAACGTTTTAGGACTTAGTGTTAATAAAAATATTTACTTGGAAAGGAACTACAGCTGATCTCCGGAAGCCCCTCTCAAAAAACACGTTTTGCGGTGACCAATATATCTCTGAACAGGATCCTCTGAAATTAAAAAACTCAACAGATTTCGTTAAAGTAATGTTATCTAAGGAATAAGCAAAATAAAATTTGTCGGTTTCTCAAAAAAAAAAAGAAATTTTTGACCAAAATATTGGCCTTAAATTGTATATAACAAACAAAAATATTTTAAAATTTGAATCTTCGATTAATTTCTAAAAAAATATATTTAAGAAGCTTTGCGACTACTGCGTTTAGCCGTTTTCGAGTAATGTTGGTCACCGACTTTGAACACAGCATTTTGAGAAAAACGCATTTAAAGTTTGGAGCTCACTTCCAAGCACTCTGGGCCTCAAATGTGCATGTGCACTTTGAAAATATTCACCGGAATGATATGGAATTTTCTTCATGTATTCTTAAATATATGTACATTAACAATAAAAAATTAAAAAAAAAATCGATTTTTTGAAAAATCTAAATGTACATATATGTACATATAACCCCTGAAGTGCGATCATGTAACGTGCAGCATTTAGTACTCTGGAAGAAGTTTTTGTACAAATTCTATAATTTTCAGTAAAATAAAAAAAATATAATGGCATTTTGGTGAATATAATGAAAGCTGTAAAGCTATTAAATATTTTTCCAGAAAATTGTAAAATTCCCTTTTATACATACATTCATATGTATGTATATCATTCAGTACTTCCTATAGTGCAAATTAAAAAACGGTCAATGTATGTTCTATTGAATTCTATTTTCTATTTCTCGTTTAAACCATTAACTCGCTCGCTTCAGCACTAAACTGACTGCTAAGCGCTCAAACAGCTGCCAGCTTTCGATGTTCTAGTTCTTTTTGATGGAAATAAACGTAGAAGGTCCTCATTGCAAATATTTTAACAAACAAGTTATCTGGTTAAATAAATATCATGAACTCACAGCCAAGAAGGCAACAAACTTTAAATTTATTATACAAAATTCTCTTTAAAAAATTACTATTGAAGGTTTCCAACTTAGACTCGTATGAAAAATAATTGCTGAAAATCTCTATTGCCGAATAATGTAAATTAAATTATTGCAGCGCTAAGTAAATAAGTAATATTACCTCTGAATATGTTGTAACTAACTTGTGACTAAAGTCAAGAAAGTATATAAAAGCTATATAGTATATAACGTCACCTAAAATGCAAAATAACCTAACATCACTTTTTATAAGTTGACAGGCGAAGGAAAAACGATGTAATTAAACCATTCAAATTTTGAGAATTGGTTATAAAATGGTTATATTGGTTATAAAATGGTTATATATTGGTTATATCTGACAGCGGAAGCTGAAAATTTAATGTTACGTCTATGTAACATGATATAGTGAATCGTAAGCAATAAAAAACTCAATATCGATTTTTTTAAGTTACGTTGTTCTGCATTTTAGGTGACTATATGTATGTAGTATATCATTCATCCTCATACAATGCCGTTCAATAGTCAGCAAAAGGCATGAGAGTTTTTATAACTTAGAAAATAGCAAAATTTGTATGTGTTCTCATTTGATAAAAATACATAAGTGTTATACAGAGAACTTTTTTTTTTTGGTTTTTCAACTTTCTAAATTCAAAATTCTTGATAATATAGTTAGTTATCTTTGGCAAATGAAAATATCTGAAACACACTGCTTGTCTCATTTGCTAATATTATTTTAAAAAACTTTGTATCTTAAAGTTTATAAGCTCCACAGTTTATCCACTATAATTGCACCCACTATTATTTCGCAAACCATTTCTTTGCTCTAACTGTCCACATATGAGAAAAGAGTCGGCGCCTAAGCATGAACTTTTCATTACTTGCTTGACATATGAAAAAAGATACCCTTTGTTTCTTACCAAAAATATCAAAAAATACAAAACCCAATTCGATCACTGACTGTGCCGTTGTTGTAGCAAATCGATGATCAAGTGAATCGTATAATTTCGAAAATACTGCGCACATTGGGGCCCACTGTACTCCGTACCGCCGTGCAGGGCAACACCGCCAACCGCGCACGCACCAATTTCGACGCCGATTTTGACGATGATGATGACGACAGCAGCAGCAGCAGCAGCAACGGTAGTAACAGTAGCAGTAGCAGCAGTAGTGGCTCCAGCCTCAGTACCAGCAACGGCAGCGGTACACGCGTCACCATTGAGCTGCCAACCTTTGCGCCAGATGAAGATGATGAGAATAACGAGGTGGCCACATCTACTGACAGCACGAAATGTGAGTGGGCGAGTGCGCTTAAGTATTGCTTGGATGTACTATGTACGAAATGTGCTGCAAGTGCAGGGCGCGTATACCTTGTGGTGTATGTAATGCGTCAGCTGTCAATTTCACATTTGGCTTCACGGTTGAATTGACAGTGGTGCGCGCCTATGTAACGCACACATATGCTTAGCAAAATACTTAAATTGAATGCATTTTAAAATTCGATTTTTTCAAATTCTTTTATTTTTTTTACTGTTAACAGAAACGCAAAATTCATGAATTTAAATGTTAACGAATAATTGGCAACTACTGACAACAAATTGGCAATATAGAATTAGTATAAAAATTTTTAAAAAATAATATAAGCGCGTTAACAAGAAAAACAGTAAAAAACAACAACTACCAAGCTGCGTACAACTTTACACCAAACCAACAACACACGTAAAATGCATGGAAAACCGTAATTGTAACTATGTGGACGGTCGAAGCTACAACAGACGCAATATCTGTCAGTCTAACACTGAGCGAAATTACTAAATTGATATATTGAAATGTGTGAAAAATAAAAGCTACTTACTTTAACTTTACATAATTCTCTTTTACTCTTCCATGTCTTCCACTATGTCTTTAATTCTCATTGGTATGTCTTTGCCACCATTTACTTTAACTAACTTTTTATTAATTTTAGTATGTTCAGTGTCTTTAGCAGCATTTACTATATTTGTTCTCTTTGTATGTATGTATATTTCGAGCGTGCGCTGTAAATTGTCATTACTCATTTTATAAGTGCTTACATTAAAGACGGTCATTTGAATTGTCATAATTACTGCAACACTGACAACTTTATCTTCCTTATTTTCACTCTCACGCAAATGCTCTCTTATTTCGCGACATATGTCTCATTCTCTCGCACTGTCGCTCCGAAACAACATTGTTGTATGCTTATGCAATTTTTAGTATAGTAAGACAGAGTTCACACGCGAAGACTTTTGTCAGAGATAAAGAGATGCCCAACTCATCTCTCATTGACAGTGAGAAACCATTTGCCAAATGTCAAAACCTACTGAACTCGATCAAAGTCAAAGCTGTCAAAGTTAAGGAGGTTTTGACGCTTAGCAATTGGAAACGAGGGATGGCTAAATTGAAATATTACCAAAAAAATTTGTAAACGGAGGAATTTGTAAAGATTTCCAAATATTTAAATAGTTTATCCATACATTAAACGGCCTCTATATAAAAAGTAAATATTTTGTGGACATAATCGAAAAATTTATTAAAAAAAACTCTAATTATCTCTAATACTCTTTATCTCTGTCTTTGGTGCTCATTATGACACAAGCGACACGAGTCGGGCTATTTTTTGCATTCCCTTTCATATCATATTCGCAATTTCTTGCATGTTTCATGTTCGCGCTGCACAAACATATTTTTCGTTAAGTAATTTTAAACTTTATTAAGCATTTTCTAAAATAATTTAATTATATTATGCGAAAAAGTAGATAATAATTCCTCAATTTCCGCACAAATTGAAACGCAGGGCAATTGGAAAAAATTTTGAAATGAAAAGGAATGTCAGATTGCGTGGCTGAGCACAATAGTAGATAACGTGTTTTCCGAACACGAGTTACTCGCTCTCTTCGTTTTTCCACGACATCGCTTTCCTAACGAAAAAAACAGTTTGAGCGACAAAAGTTTTCCTGTGTGAACTCAGTCTAAGCAGTTAGGTATTAATAGCATAAAGTTTTAGCGCAATGAGGTTGTATTTAACATAATTTGCTTTGGTATAAATTATATGACTTGAACTTATACCAATTTTTGGCTTATCAGTACTACAGACGTTTATGAAATTTCTGCAGAGCAAAACATTAAAATCGTGGCTTGGTCACATACAATATTTTATATGAAAGAAGTGTTTAGTACACGATTACAGATTTATTTAGTGTAGTTAAGGAGTTCGCTTTACTATATAGCCCACAAAATTTTTTATAACAGTAGATTATGAAGAGCAACGGTGCTGGAATTGAAATACAGAAACGTGTTTATCATGCGTTTTTTAATGTGTGCTCCGGCTTTTAGATTTAATTAAAGCTAGTATTTCATCTACTGTCATATATACTTGGCGTCACCTAAAATCTAAAACAACGTAACAGCACTTTTCAGAAGTTTACTGGCGAAAAAAACGTTATAATAGAAACCACTCATACTAAAACAAAATTTGAGTTTTGGTTATAAAATGGTTATACATAGGTTATAAATTAGTTATACATTGCTTATAAAGTAGTTATTTATCGGTTATAGCTGACAACGCAAACTGAAATTTTTATACTACATACTTGCAATATAATGTAGTGAACCGTAAGCAATAAAAAGCTCAAATTCGATTCTTCTGATGTTACGTTGTTTTGCATTTTAACTGACCGTATGTGACACAGTTTTTCCATATATCAATAAATGCTAGGCATCTATGGAAATTATTTTTTTTTTTTTGATTTAATTGGCTTGAAACGAAATTTCATAATTCTCATGCTTTTTGTTTTTTCTATTTTTCTTTCTTTTTACTTTCATATTTACGCATACCATGATTCGAACTGTGAAATAATCCACCAAACACCCACACACCTACACCCAAAAAAATTAAAAAAAAAATCATAAATTGAACTCATAAAAAATTTTCAAATGAAATTGTGCATTTTAATTTGGATCTTTGAAATGGCAACAACAAATATGCTGCAATAAAATTACAAAAACTATAAATTGCAAAATTTTTACAAATTTCTACAAAAAAAAACTATGAAAAAAAATCACTGCACGTGCATCTTTTAAATCCGTTCACAAATCCTTTCTATTAACTGTAAATACTGTACGCTTCAATTCTAAAACACTACATCTGTCCTGCTCGTATTTGCACCAAATGACTGTTGCACTTTGCTAATGCTTTTATTAAATCGAACATCTCCTGCACTTTCATAACTTGTTCTACACAATCTTTTTGCCATGTTATATCTTTGACGTATCCTGGACAAACACCACTCATAACAAATACAACATAAAATACGCACACACACACACACATGCATACAACTATCCTTCAACGCGCTCTTGCATATGCTCTCCCTATCACTCTTTACTCTTTCTCTATGATAAAATAAAACTGCACACTACAATAAAAACATGTACACCCAAAATCACACCAACAAAAATAATGAACACGAAAAATCAAATAAATTCAAATAAACGAACCACATTCGGCAAATATTCACTTCGTTAAATATTTAACGCTAACTTTCTTGCCACAACCAATCAATCAATCAAAATACAATCACAACATAAAATAAATAAAAACAACTAAACTGGGTTGGCCATTACCAAAAAAAAATTTGCAATTAATACATAATTTAAACTCAATTCGAACCACGGTGTTGCGGTGTGTCGTTGAAAATGCTTGTCACCAAAAACCAGAATGGTGCAACCGACACCCAAATCGACTTATCGGCCATAAATAAACAACTTGAGGAGACAATACGTGTGGCACGTCAAGTGAAAGAAGCCGAAGCTGCGGCACAAGCTATTGCCCAACAACAACAACAGCAAACTCCATCATCGCTACCAGCACAATTGCCGATACCAAGCAAAACCGATCCGAATGCGCCCATACAGTTGAGTTTCAACAACGAAGCCCGTGATAGTTCAAAGCCCGTCAATAATGATCTACGTCTCACGGAATCGAAATCACCGGCCATTGATGAGCTCACTTTGGACTCTAATGAGGACGCAGCCGATTTAGATGACCGTAACAAGAGGTAAGTCTTATGAGTTCTCTATTTTGTGGTGAATATTTGAAGTGAGCGAACTGCATGTTATGTTGTGAGAGCTAAGTATTATAGGCCATGTGTAAATTCATCTTAGAGGGAGAACAATGCAGCGTTGATCTAAAAACTTTCGTATACTATACAATTCGAACCGTTCGGGAAAAAGTTAGGTTCTAAATTCAACCTGATCGACCGAAAAAAATAATGAATTTTCTATCAGCAAGAGTGTTCCTTCAAAAGTGAGAAGCTTTTGATTAAAGTGAAATACAAAACACTCACGTTATCAAAATTTTTACTTCGAGTCTTATACCATGTTCAGACCGAAAATTTAAAAGATTAGATTATATTTAAGCATTTCATAACCCAACAGTGTTCTCACTGCCGTTAGAGAGATCAAACAACAGCTGTTATTGTCATTCAAGAATTCACATCGCTTAATATTTATCAAAAGAAAATATTGTCATATAGTATTTTGAAATAAAAAGACGGCTTTTTTAATATTTTCCATATAATAGAAATAATGGATGCATTTTTTCATTTGTTAAGTCGATTATCAGATGAAATTAGATTCATTGCTTTAAAAAATATTTGTTTGTTTACATTTTTTTCCCTTTGTAGTGTCTAAATCAGCTGTGATAATGTAACAGATTTCCAGTCCTGCAAGTCGATTGCGCAAAATCAGAGTCGCACAGAGAGACTTAGCGTGGATCAGTTTCAAACCATTTCAATGAAGTGATTTGGAACTGTCATTTTTGTATGGCGAAATCTTGATAAATTTTTAAGATTAGCGGGATAATCCATTCAACAGCCGAAATCGTGTGATTAAGTGCCGGTCTGAACATGGTATTACGATTTAGTATTTGTAAATCCTTTTGGTTCAAATTTGCATCTTTAGCGCTAATTAGATATTCCAAGTGTATCCAGGTTTTTCTTTACCTGGCCTTTAGAACGAAAGGGAGGTCTACCTCTTCCATTGCTTCCCCTGGTGGGTTCTGCGTCGAACACTCGCAGAACCGGAGTGTTTTCATCCATTCGGACGACATGACCTCCCCAGCATAGCCACTGTCTCATAATGCGCTGAACTATATCATCGTATATCACGTACAGCTCATCGTTTCATCGCCGTTACCAATGCGCAAAGAACCACTCTCTCTCTCGAAAGCTTGTATCGCCGACTCATCAGATGTTGTCATGGGCCATGCCTCTGCCCATATAGAGTGGCTTGTAGAGCTTGGTATTTGTTCGTCGATAGAGGACTTTACTCTCAATTGCCTACTCAATCCGAAGTAGCACCTGTTGGCAAGAGTTATTCTGCGTTGGATTTCGAGACTGACGTTGTTCTTCTGCATTATGTTAAAAAAAAATAGGACATACATATGTGTACATTTTGACAGCTGGTTTGACAGCTATCCCTCTAGAAAATTAAATACCTATAAAGAAACGCGCTGCATATTCTTAATTTAATTTAAATCTCAAAATGGGGGTTCCAGTTCAGCTCTTATATTCACCATTAATTTTTTATTTTAACTGTATATAACCACCTTGTACACTTGACCAAACCAATTGGCTGAACACGTACAATTAACGCCTTAACATCAAACTTCATACTACATCTACATGAAAAGCATGAAAGAAATTCTGGTAACACAAAACACACTAACCGATATGAAAAAATTTCAAAAGCAATTTGTTCAAAAGGTTCCTGAGCTTCGGTGGTGCCGGCGTAGCGGGCGGTTCGAGCGGCAACACTGGCAATGCTGCACCTAATGCTGGTTCGGGAAATTTTCTCTTCGACATCATACGCGTAAGTACAAAATATTATAGCCGACCTTATGTCTACATAAGCAAAGGTCAAATACTCACTCAACTCTCACGCTACTAACGCATATATTTATTACCACCAAACAGCTGTTCTCAGGCAGCGTACAAACTCAAGCTGGCGATGAGGCGGCTAACAGTGCCAACAGTGTGAGCGGCGGCGGTGATGCCGATGGTGATAGCGATGCGAATCGTGCTGCCGACGGCTACACGGAAGGTATTCCCGGACCGGTTACACGCTTGGTTGTGCTGGCCAACAGAGGCTTAGCCAATCTGATACAAGATTTGATATTGGTAAATAACAAAATTGCTACGAATCGAGTTATAAAGCGGAGATGCTTATATTAAACTGAATTTATTTAAATTTCCAGCGCATTGCGGCAACCAGCGAGAAATTCGTGAACTTCAAGGCCAAGCTTATCACAGCGCTTATCTAAATGCACACCAGCTGGTAGCTACAGCTGTCTTAATATCACAAAAAAAACTGCCTTTGCCCATGTTCAATACTCTTACAACATTTACATATATGCAAACATACACAGTAAGAAATCGCTTTAGCAAACTCATAAATTAGTTGAAATTGGAATTGCCATTATTATCAGAGAAAAATCATCGCGGGGCAGCAGAAACATACATATATGAAAAAACCCTGAAAAATTGTTAATGTAAACTTGTAATGTTTAGAAAATTGTTAGTTACATAAAAGCCAACAATCATGAAATGCGCATGCGCCAATTACATAACCTTAAAACTACCGGCAAGCACAATAAAACTGAAGCGTAGTCAAATACAAGCTAACTACAAACTGCAAAAATACACCCAACAGAAATGTTAGATTGTTAAGCGTGTATCTTTTCGCAATGAACTTAGCGGTGATAGCAAGTAAATAAAAAAAAATTTACATACATACATATGTAACTTGTCAACGGAGCTTTCATGTGCTCGTAAGCTCACAAAAACTTTAAATAACTTGTCAACGGAGCTTTCAATGGCTCGTAAGCTCACATGTAAGCTTGTGCAAAAAATTATGGTTGCGCCAGCTTCTCCCAGCGTGGCTGCAGGAATGTGTAACAATGAGGCGCTCAGCTCTAAAATATAATTGATATTATTATTAGTGTTTAATAACGGCTATTACTTCTTGTATTTTTCTCAATCTTCTACAACGATTCAAACACAACTACAACGTCTTCACAACTATTGTATTTTATGTACATACAAAGTCCTTACTTTTTACTCTTACTTACCCCCTTTTTTATATACATACATACATATATATACACTTATGAAAGAAACATGAATTGACTGTGGTGTTTAAATAGCTACTTTATTTAAATTGTATTTTTTTTAAGGTTAAAAATCTTAAAGAAAACACATATCGCAAAGCTCGATCTACTTGCAGCACGGATAGTGTTTGCTCACAAAAGCGCATTACTTGTCAAAATTCTTGCTTTATAAATGTTGTTAATTATTATTTGGCATAAATAATTTACGAAATCCTATATATAATTATATTTAAGCATTTTTTATTTACATATACATATGTGGTTTTTAGTTACTCATTACTTCTTTTAATTTGTAAACGATTAATTTACGTTTTTGTACAGCATATTATTCAGCGTTTTAAGCAAATTTAAAACAAAAATTAATTATAAATGGCGAACATGCGTTTGCAACGTAAGCTCTTAACTCGTCACGTACTAGTTACTACTAAGCGTTACTAAGAGTTACTAAGAGTCTATGCAATTGTATAAACATGTGGCAAATTTGTTAAAATACTACATATACAGAATATGGAAGAAAACGTGTAAATTTTGTACCGAAAATATTAGCGTACGGCTCAAAAAATATTGACTTTGTTTAATTCGATGTATATTTGCCTGTAAATTTAATTTTGTAAATAAAAGTACGTAAGTGAAAAAATTACTAAGAACTTGTAGTTTAATTAAAGTAATTTAAAGTTTTTTTATTTAATTAAAGTAATTTAACTTTATGGCCAAGAGTTTAGCTTTAGCCTTTAGAGCACATCAAGCAGTGACTTTTTTAGGAGGCAACTGCGTTTCTACAAATGTTTTTGACTTATGCTGTTGAATGGAGAAGGTAAGGTTCGTTTGTGAACAAAATTTTGTGTGAAAATTGGTGGCCATCTCGTTTAGAATCCATTCACCGAACGTGCAACGCATTTGATGGTTGTTCAGCTTCAATTCTTGCCCGAGTTGGATTTTGTAAGCCTACAAATCAAGATCTCTCATTCAAATCTTACATATAATGGATGTGCACAGCTCCAATTGTTGTGCGCAATGACGGTGAAACTCATTCGGGTCTTCTTTGATATTCTACTCCACTGCAGCTATAAGGTATTCGGTGAAGAAGATTCTCAGAAACCAATCTAACCCTTACTTGATTCTTTTTGTGATCCATATAATAATATGAGAAAAGGAAATACTTAAGATTATAGGTAAGATAAGTGCAATTTCAACATGAAAAGTTAAAAAATAATTTTAATTAAAAAAATGTAGGAAACCGATCCATTGATGCTCGAATGACAAACTCTGCTAAGCGATTATGTCGACCGAATATTGGAAGCAGCGCGCGATCGGTACTTGTAGCAAATTGGCATGATTTGCAAAGTTGTTCCGGAGTGAATCTGTTTAATATGAAATGGCAAACTAAACTGAGTAAAAGGCAAGTCACACATCTAACAAATTTCAAGCAATTATACTCGTAGTTATATACATAAATATATCTAGATACAACTCATACCCTGACCTACATAATGTTTTCTAGAAAAAGGAAAATAATTATACCAACCATCTGTAGTACATATACATATTTGGGAGTTAGGGATTGCTCGATCCGATTTTATTAATTTTTGCCAATACTACATACTATACATCCCACATACTACTATCAAAATGTTCTCTGAGATTTATTAAGGTACCTCACATACCATCACCAATCATAAGGAGTAAAATCACAAGGATGTTCGAAAAGGACTGATAAGTCTCAAGTTTTCGCCTAATTTTATCAATTTTCGGATTTCAACCTGTTTCATCATCCTGATCATTTATGTAATATATATATTATCCTATATCTAACTGAATTAGTTTTAGGTGAACATAAAAACATGTTGCAAGAATATAAAAATGTGTCCACTCAATTTTACTAATATAATTTTTTCATTTCATAAATATGTATATATTATTTATACTTGTATATATTATCTTAGACATTGACCGATATTTTCGGTATAAAGGATATCATTGTATTCGGGCCTTAAAGGATATAGCCCAAAAGGTATATTCATAATAGGTTGTCAAAAAAGTCTTGCGGTATTTTTGCCAGTTGGCGCTGAAAGCGCGTAGTTCTAGTTTTATTCGTCGCATCGGGTCATGGTATACCTTTTTGGAAAGCTCATTTCTCGCGCTAACACGTGTTTGATTGATTGTCGTTTTTTTCAGTCGTTTGTGAGTTATAGCGTCGCAAACATGAAGCAAAACAAAGAGAAATTACGGCATATTTCACTGTACTACTACGATAAAGGCAAAAATGCATCTCAAGTGGTCAATAAAATTTGGTTTCAACGTTTTCGTTCTGGTGTAGAGGTGGTCGAAGATGCGCCACGCTGATTTGGTCGAAAGAGACCGGCATAGTAGCAGCCGTAGCATCGGTCAAGAGCTGGGCATGAGTCATCAAAAATTGGTTTCAATTTCAATAAAAAAAAAATTCAATAAAAATACCGCAAAACTTTTTTGACAACCCATTATATACCATAAAGGAACTATTTCTGTAAAGGTTTATTTCAATATTTTCTAACATATTTGGCTTATATGTGGCTAGAATGTAGGCGCAGTTGTGGTCCGATTTTTATTCCTTAATAACACTATTTCGATATAATATTATATAACAATTTCACTGCACTTGGTCGAGAAGCTGTATGAAATTTCACTTAAAAGTGGAGGAAACTACACTCATTGTACAATTTTTATAAAAATTCATATGGAAACCTACAATATTATTTTGCCGTAATTCATGTTTCACCAACTACTACATTTTGAACCAAATTTGCTAGCTGATACACTAAAAAATATGTTGAAATATATTTATATTTATTGAAAATTTCAAATATCGATATTGACTAGCATAAAAAGGAGAAAATGAATTTATATGCCAGTTTTTTATTCCATTTCATCCGATATATTCAATTTAATTGAACCATTGTTTCCAAAACCACAAAATCAGGTGACCACTTTTATTGGTCAGCGAAAATAAGCTACTTTTCCAAGTTTTCCTTTAATTTTTTTTAGCATCTCAGTTGGTTAAGCCATGATTTCGGTTGCTATTTCTGAAATCATACGTTCAGGGAGGAATTAACACGGTTGAATAAAATTATTTTCAAATAACACGCTTTACTCAAGCTTTGTACTGAATTGAGGCTTTAAACATATTATAAAAACAAAACTTTTGAACTGTTTATATTAATTTAAAAAATATTTACTATAAGCTTATGATTCATTACAAAAGTATTAAATAACTGGAGAAATAAACCATATACATATTTGTTCCTTATATTCAGTAAGTTTATGAGCACATTTTTTTCTAGTTTCTCAAACTTTCCACAATTGAAACCTTAACACATGTTTGGGTTTAGGGTTTTTTGATCTTCTTTTTCAGGTTCATAAATTTTCTGTTGAACGGTTCATCGAGAAATCGGTTGTAGCTCTGCTGGAAACGTGAACAGGATAATAATATATAACAAATTAACAAATTACTCATTTACTTACCCTAAGACAGCGGCCGCTAGGATGCCATCTTCTACAAGGTACCCGAAATATTAAAGCCCTTAAACCCGAATCTTTATTCAAATTGTTATTAATGAAATACTCTGAAGTTGCCACTAAACAACAGCAGCTAAAAAATATAAGCGAAGCAAGCGCAATAAATTTCATTTTATGTGATATTATGACGAATTACCGAACGATGCTGTTTACACAAATCTTGCATTCGTTACTGTGTCGAAGAGTACCGGAACTTTGTGAAAGTAATTCTTCGCCACGCCGATAAAGAAGAAGAATTCTCCGCTGATAATGATAATGGTACGTCTGTAAGTATAGTTTAAATGAAATATTCGATAACACTTCAGCGGTATGGAGTAAACATAAATAAGGAAAATCGTATTCGTGTGGAAACGAACAATAAATATTTGTGTAAGTCGCGATAATGAGAAATATTTCGAGTTGCTTGAAAAAAATACAATTAAATCGAAAATTATGGTTTATGAAATGAAAAATAATAATACAATTATTATCTTAGAGAGTAAGAAGCACTAGCTGCCAGGGCTTACGGCTAAAAAATCAAAAATCTATTGCATATTATATAATGACTTATTATTCGAAATATCTACTGCAAAGTCAATCGCATAAGTGGAAATCGACAGACTCCATATAAGGGGGTTCAAGAAATACATATACGAATATAATGCTTATTGATACAGAACAAGATTTTCCTACGCGAAACATTTGCTTAAAAAAATTATAAATTGTTAATTGTTTTACTTTGTAAATTCATTTTATTGAACAAGCTGAGAAAAAATTTCTATCACATGTTTGGTACATTCCAATACTATTCAAACAACATAGTTATTTAAAATATATCCTTAATTCAAGTACAAATTAAATATTTTATAAGATGCTATGTTTGAAATATTATATAATAAATTATTGTATTACAAATATAAACGGTTTATCTTTTAATTATTATACCTTGTTGAAGGGTGAGTAAAAAATAATATCTCGCACAAAATTTGATTTCAATAAACCTTGTCTGCATTTTCCGCCATTTCTCTTAATTTTTTTCTATTCCTTCAAAAATCTTCAAAATCGGTTAAGATTTGCCGAAATTGCTAAAAAATCACTTCTGGTCACTCTACCAGCACGTTTCTTCGATTTTCGTCAATTTCACAAACATCACATTTCACCAGTCGACCATAAATGCCCAGCAGGTCGCTGCTGCAAAAAATAAATAACTTTTGAAGCATGCCCCAAAGACGCAACACTCCTGTAAATGGCGGATAAAGCAGTGCAATCCTATAATTCGCTATAACTTTTGTAAAACTCAACCGATTTCGAAGATTCTTGCGGCAAACGAAAGGTAGACGCTTTGAGCAAGTATTAGTGCAATGCATTTCCCTTCATATAATATACACACATGGTAATTCAGCTTGAAGTATTTAGTTATAAAAAGTAGCCTGGTGCAGAATTTTGTCGATATGTAATGTTGTGTTGTAACAGATTTCACTTATTAAGCGTAACACAATGGCTGAGCAGTATGAAGAACCTTTCCTTGTTTTACAAATGTAATATTAGTAGTTTTAATCATAGAGTTGTTCTGTCACATTTTCATTCAAGATATTTCTTTTATTTGTGATGCGTTAACATTGAATAGCGGCAGATTGTGTGGCTGCACACTTCTCCTTTAAATGGGTGCCTGATTGGCCGCAATCGGTTTTGAATTACCGAAGTTATTCGCATAAATGTCGCAGCATCCTTTACTTCCGGTTGTCCTGCTGCTGCCGATAAGGCAGTTAACATTAGCGCCTTTAGGATAAGCTACAGGAAAATCAATTAGTTTGCGGCAGCTGCCTGCTGCACGTTTATGGGTGCCTGGTAGAAATTGGGAATTTGTGATGCAGCACAAAAAAATTTGCAGCGCTCAGCGTGACCGGGGTGACCAGATAAAGTTTTTGTAAAACTGCAGGAAAAGGCCGCTTCGGTATTTTGAACTTTCACATACCATTGTGGTGGTAATTTTGAGGTATGATTTTTTATAAAATAATACTAGTTTATTTTACTTACTTCTAATGCAAATTTTGCTCCATTTTCTGGAAATAAAATAGTAATTTCATCACTCATATACGGCTGAACCGATTTGGCTGATTTTTTTTTGTTGTATTTGCTATTATTAGGAGAAGGTTCCTATGTAAGAAAAAATTACGAAAGTTGCCGGAAAACCCCTAAAAACAGCCCTTTTCTTTTTCACATACAAAGGTTTTATTTTGTATGTATATACATAGTATGTATCTTCATGAAATCAGAAGTTGTTCGCTGTGGATCTGGAAAGGGTGAGACATAAAAAAAACCATATACTTTTCATAAGGAAAAGTCGAAAAATTGGAAATTTCCAAAAAGTGACTTTTCATACAATTCTTTATTGTTTTGTTTTTCAATATTTTGATTTGTAAATTATTTGAATCGTTCAATTTCGGTCGCTTGCTTTTTTATTCCGGCTATTTAAAAGAATAATTATTGAAAATTATTCATTGAAAACTTTATATGTGTTTCAAACGAAGTGATCATATAAGAAATTATTATAAAGAAAATGCCGGCACGTCCAAAATCAAACACAGGTCGACGTACTCGAAATGCTCGGGGCGTGTTGTCACAAAGAGTATCACAAAGTGCAGTGCGACGTCCACGAAATAGATTTGAAGAAGCTCATCATGCAAGAAATCCAGCAAGACCTACGCGAATACGACGTAGTGTTTTGGAAGATATGTTCCTTGCTGCATTTGATTACGACCCTTTAATCGACTATAATGTACATGGATATATTGGAATGATGGATTTTATATGCCCACATTGTGAAGCGGCAAAATTTTCGGGTGAAACGGCTGGAATGTGTTGCGCTAACGGGAAAGTAAAATTGCCGGAATTTGAACCGCCTCCTGAACCATTACCATTAATACAACTCATAAATACAAAAATATATATATCAAATAATAAGCATTTTTTCGAAATTTGAATATTTCATTTCTTCAAAAAAAAAAAAAAAACAATAAAAAAAACCTCACTTCTATATATCTATATATGTATGTATATAAAAGAAAGTTGTTGTTAGTTACACCATTTATAACTGAAGAAGAGCTAAACCGATTTGGCTGAAAATTGGTGGGGAGGTAGCTTAGAACCAGGGTAAGGACGTAGGATACCTTTTATCTCTTTATGTCAAAATTTAATACAACTCATAAATACTAAAATTATATTTCAAATCATAAGCATTTGTTCAAAACTCATATTTGCAGGAATCATTTGAATATATGCCTACAATTTTATACAGATTCTTCTTCAAAAATAATACAATTTCTAAGTATGTATTTGTAATAGTAGAAAGGAACTGCAACTAAATACACAGTTCAATATAACTGGCTCAGTAATCAGTCCTTGAGTATGTATTATACAACATGCATTCGAGAAGACTGATGTCATAACCTTTCCATCCGACGTTTTCGTCTTTCCACGCCTAAGAACCGGTTCAGTTCACTAGAATGACAGTCGACACACACCGACGCAAAAATTCGGTTTTATTACGATTAAAGAGCGCTCAAATACTTCTCAGAATCAGTTATTCGTTGTTTTCATTGGATTATGAACTTGTGAGGCACCCACTTTGCACATTGCTTTCGAATCTTTAGAGCATCTTTGTCCTCGGTGCTCAATTCGCCTGTTTCCAGCTTAGAAAATATCTTTTCAACGGTGGATCTCCCTGAGCCCAAATTCAATAGTATTTTCCATCCAAAAGCAATGCTTTATTAACAACCGAAATGCTTTATGATCCATTTTTTTGTAAACTAACACAAGTTGCTTCACAAAAATGCTATATCACATTAACAAATAGTTATTATCCAACTAATAGAAATCATATAGATGGTAACAGTAGTATTATCTATGTATCAGCCACAGTGAAGCGTGGGCGGGTCCTCTAGTTTATTATATATACTTTTATTAAGATATCTGACCGATCGATAGTTGTGAAACTGAGCCACCATACAAGAATTAGTATATGAAGCTGAAAGAAAAAGTAAATCAGTTCCTTAAATTTTCGGCATTAAAAATCATTGTGTCCATAATACAATAGAAAGCTCACCGTATTACTTATGCTTAGTGCAGCATGTTGGGTGAATACAGAAACAAATGAATCATCATTTCTCGGACCCGCTGATATTGGACCACTATTGTATCAGGGACGGATACAGAAATAGTTTTTGGGTTTTTGGTTTACGAGAAACATGAACATTATTATAATGGGTTGTCAAAAAAGTCTTGCGGTATTCGTCGCATCGGGTCATGCTCTACCTTTTTGGAAAGCTCATTTCTCGTTTGATTGATTGTCGTTTCTTTTAAGTCGTTCGTGAGTTATAGCGTCGCAAACATGGAGCAAAATAAAGTGAAAATACGGCATATTTTACAGTACTATTACGATAAAGGCAAAATTGCATCTCAAGCCGCCAATAAAATTTGTGCAGTTTATGGACCCGATGGTTTCAACGTTTTCGTTCTGGTGTAGAGGTGGTCGAAGATGCGCCATGCTCCGGAAGGCCTGTCGTCGAAAATTGCGATAAAATCGCTGAATTGGTCGAAAGAGACCGGCATAGAGAAAAAAAAAACAAATAAATAAATAAAAAATTCAATAAAAATACCGCAAGACTTCAATGTCCTCATGCGTGCGTAGAAACTAGGCCGATCAATCTATCTTGAAGCATGTTCATCTTCAGCTACATTTTCATACTGGTAATTGTCGAAAAGAGCTCACATTCGTCACAGAAAGTGTGAAAAATAAGCGAAAAAAACTATGAATTATGGGGAATAGGTCTACATCGCAGTTCTTCAACGTTTTCAATGCAGTAATCGGTAACTTGTTGTCATTTGACTTTTGCTTCTGGTCCAATGGCACTGCCAGTTATCAAGTTCAGCTTTAAGCTTCAATAGTCGCATGATGTTGTCGTTATCCAAAAGACATTTGGATCTATTTATCAAACAGTCAATAAGATTTTCCATTTCTTTGGTTTCCAAAGCACATACTTTTTCTGGAAGCAGCAAACTCAGCTGAAATCCATCCAATACTTCTCTAGAAAGACGCGTCTTCAAATCTTCGCCGATTGTATCCAATAGAGGAATGTACACTGAGACGCTGTAATATTTTTCGCGGATTCTCAAGCAGAAATTTTCTCTTTTTGTTTGTCGGCAGCAGATTCTTGGTTTTTCATCGTCAGATTTCAGTTCTGCCGCCATTTTTTCGTGTCTGAATAGATGGATCGAAAAAGTTTCTCAGCTAAATTTCTCCCATTTCCCTTTCTGAATCCATCACTGATTAAGATTATCCGATTTCTGGCTAAATGGCTTCGTAAACAAACAAAATTGTCGCTATTGGAGTGAGTCAAAAGTGTATTTCAGTCTATAATTACATCAACAAAATTTTACTGTTTGGTGCGAATTATGGCATGGCGGTATTATTGGTTTTTCTGTCGTAATTTGATGAAATCGCCTCATGTTTCAGATTTTTCACATCTATCGTAAATATGTACAGACACATAGGATGTAAAGCTGTATTTTCATTGGGCTAACTCATATATTGGCCGATATATGAGGTACAAAGTCACCCGGAAGTTCGAAAATCTTTATATTAGATATATGGGGGTTAAGAGAAGTATTGGTCCTATCCAACCCATTTGTTATATACAGACCTACCATTATAAGAGAAGGATTATCCCTTAATTTCAGTTATGTATATATATCACACATTGACCGACATTTTTTATCAAAAGTCAACTATAGATACTGGAGTCCAAATATTCGGTACCTAGAGGCTTGAATAGTTTTTGTTGGATTTGAACAATTTTTGATCGTATTGTGGCATTACACTAAAGGCATTATTCGTGAAAAGTTGTATCCCGTTATATTAATTGCTTCTTGATTTGTGTACTGGAAACTAAACGAATCAAGTGGAATTTAAAATTGTGCTATTGGGAAGTAAGCGCGGTTGTTTTCCGATTTCGTCCATTTTCACAATGTGATATGGGCATATCAGAAGAATGCCTCGAACTAAATTTTGTAGATATGGGATTCCACCAAAAAGTGGGCGGTGCCACAACCAACGTTCAATTTTCCACCAGCTCCCATAAAGCTCTCTCATACCATCTCGGTGGTAAAATTTATTGTCTGGCGTATTTAGTCATTGATTTATCGCGCTTTTAATAGTTTCTAACAATACCGTTATAGGGGAGTGAGCGGGGTTATCCTCCCATTTTTACACTATCGGTAGAAGTTCCTATAAGATTTATTCTCAGCAAATTTGGTTGTTGTAACTTAAGTGGTTTAGAAGATATGTACATATCCGTACATTAAACTTCTTAGAGGGCGGGGCCACGCACACTTTTGCCAAAAATATTTCCCACAGGTGCCCCTTGCTACTGTGAACCCCTGTACCAAATTACAGCTTTATATCTTAATTTAGTGCTTAGTTATGGCACTTAGTGTGTTTTCGGTTAAAGGCGATTTATGGGCGTGGCAGTGGTCCGAGTACGCCCATCGACGAACACGAACTACTAAGGAGCCCACATAACTATAATCCTCTGTAGCAACTTGTTGCAAGAGTATAAAAATAAATGCCACAGCATGTTCATTCGATTGATAATAAAAATTTCATTAAATTTGAAGTTTCTGTATCTTTTCTTTAAAAAAGTAGGAAACCTCGAAATGGATCCCCCTTTAGTTACATACATAGTATTTATAAAAAAAGTGTCTGGTATGGATTGCGCAATTTTGAAAAGGCAACAATATACAATGGTTAAAGTAACCACCGCCTTGGTAGCACTGTCTCTCTCAGCACGTGCAAACACATGTCAAAACAAACCATTTCCATGTCCACTTCAAAAGGGCGCGCCCCCTACTGTGACAGGGCAATCAAAGAAAATCAACATTCTCTCAACTCAAGTCCATACAAGCGCTAAGTTGACGTCACCACAAAACAATTCTCACTTCATTAAGGCATAAATGCTTTATTTATGCGCGCTTATCAGCACTTTATCAGAGATAGGCTTCTTTTTTAATTAATGTCGATACACAAGCTGCTGCATGCTGGAATGCTTGAGCCACAAACACTACTAAGAACCAAATATGTGGGAGTAACGGACGGCAACGCAATTTAATTTAGCGTAATAATTGAAAATCAAGAGCGCAAATGAGCGATTACGGCTTAAGTGGATCTTCGAGCTGTTGTTGTTGTTACTGTATGTTACACAGTTTGTGGTGATCGCGTGAGGAAGTGCGGCGGGTAATCTGCTGTGCGCATATCCGCAAAGTATGAACCAAGGCAAATGCCAAAGCAAGGAAGGGAGGAAAAAGGAAATATGTCAACCTTAACACAGAGCAAAGAATTTTCACAGCTCGTTCCAGTTGTGGTCAAATATTTAGACTTTTGTTGTGTGCGCTAAACTCCTACAAGCGCATAGGCATGTCCCTGTACACAGCATTGTTGTTGTTGTACACATAATTACATATGCTTACATACAAACAAACATAGTTTATAGTCAATTTGTCGCCACTAACGACTTAATTCATTTCACAGACAGTGCGCCACCAATGTACTCTCACCGCATCTCACTCGCATATCCAGGGCTACTGTTGATGCTCAAATTATTAATTGTAAAGCGGCACACTAACGGCACTACAGCTATGTATGTAGATGACTGAATAATGGGAGGTGCAGAAGGAAACTGCTGAAATAAGAGATCAGCGATGATCATTAACTCATTTGTTAAAAAAAATGCGCACACACAAGTGCACATTCGTAAGCGTTGAAGACCGGCTGCTCGTTGAAAGTGGAAAACATTGAAAAGAACATCGCCATGACGAGCGGACGCGCATTTCTATCGTTCGCCTACAATTAGTTGCCAACTAATTGTCCCGTAGTGTCAATTAACTCGACTGGAAGTGAAATTTTACAGAGAATTTCAATTTATGTGCAAAATAATATGCATATATGTATACTTCATGTATTGATAAATAGAATTGAAACAATTCATCAATTAATAAAAAAAAACTGTGCTCAATAAAAAAGTGGCTTCTCAATACTAAAAAATCGTAAACATTATCATAGTAATTCTTCTTAAACTATTCTTCGGAGTCATGGATTATGAATTATTGCACAACTATCCATTGATGCTGGATATGCTGTGTGAGCAGCAGAGTATTAGTCCTGCGCACTCGGATGTCTCCAACGGCAGCGAGTCGGGCAAGCCACGACAAGAAGTAAATGCACGGGAGCGTAGTCGTACACAAAGGTTGTGAGTTGAAAAACCGTTGATTTGTTTAGAATGTTTGTATACATAATCATCATCAAGAAAAAAATAATAATCATCAAATAAATACGATATCTAAACATTAGTGATATTTTTCAAAATGTATATAGTTTTTTATCATCATTAACATTATTATTTCTTAATTTGTACTTCTATTACGCTCTGATTAATCCAAATCAGAGCAATAATGTGCACACAGAATCCGCTTTTTATAAAAGACTTTGATATTTGTTGCCTCAGAATTTATAGATTAGTATGTATGTACTATGTATGTACATATATAAAAATCGGAAATAACAAACTTTTGTTAAACTGTATCTTTTTACCTATGTATATTTGTTTTTATATGAGACATATTTTATTCACAGTTATATGTGCATCGTCACCTAAAATGCAAAATAACGTAACATCACTTTTCATAAGTTGACAGGCGAAGGAAAACCGATGTAATAGAAACCACTCGTTTGAAACAAAATTGGAGTTTGGTTATAAATTGGTTATATCTGACAGCGGAAGCTGAAAATGGTTATAAATTGGAAGCTGAAAATCTTATGCTACTTATACATACATATGTATGTAATATGATGTAGGCAAGAAATAAAAAAATCAATTTCGCCTTTTTTTGATAATACGTTGTTTTGCATTCTAGGTGACGATATGTACAATGAATAAATCCAAGACCGAGTTAACTTCGCTTGCAATTTAGTATTTTCTTTCAATCTGTTAACAATGAGTGAGTAATGCATATGAAATACTAGTTTGAGGTTAATGAATATATGCAAAAATTGTAAATATCGACCAAAGCTAATTATAAAGTGTCATAATTAAGCTTTACGATAAGATACGAGATTGGTAAAACGAATCGCATTGCAGAGAATAACCGGCGGTTTGAGAGTTTTTGAAAAATTTTAATGTACATATCCCCAAACGACTAGAATTAAATCAACCAAATTTTCTCGGGGCATATTTTTTTAGTACCCTCTTCGAAAGTGCAAAATATGTAAAATTTAATTATAACCCCGCTCACTACCCATATGATGGCATAGTTGAAAACTACCAAAAGGGCAATAACTCAAAAAGTAAAACCGTCAGACACAACATTTTGCATTCGAGGTGATATAAATAAGTTTTATATATCTTTAGGTGGATTGTCATAACATGATCCTAAAATTACTGTATTACTATGCGAAAATGGGTGGAATGGGCCTATTTCCAATATAACAAAACTTTAAATTCCATCTGATACTCTCACTTTCCAGTATACAGATCAGGAACCAATTTATACAGGGTTTGTTCGGAAAGTAATACGACTGAGACGATTTAAAAAAATTTCTTGAACCAATCGCTACAATTATTTAAAAAAAATAGGTTCCTTCAGGGTTGATGCAGCGCTGCAGGCGTCACGGAAGGCATTTTCCGGAATAACCTTGAGAGCCGAGTTGCATGCTGCTTGGATCCTCTCTGTCGTCTCAATACATCCACATCTGGGCTGTAGGACGGCTGCGGAAGCGTAGGGATGCCGGCCTTGGTTAGGTAGCTGTTCACAAGAAAGGGGATATGAGTCGGAGCGTTATCGTGGTGCAACTTCCAATCGGCTGTCATGTCTAGTCGGACCCGAATTACCCTTCGCTTGAGTCTCTTGAGGACGTAAAACTTGGGGTTGACGGTTTGTCCAGGAGGAACAAATTCATGGTAGACAATGCCTTTGATGTCAAAAAAGACAATGAGCATCGTGTTCACTTTGGATTTGTTCATTTATCACCGACCTCTTTCCGGTCCCCCTATAGGCCTGCTGCCACCGAAACACACCACTTCTTGCTAAAGCAACTTCTGGGTAAGCCTGCTTATCATATCAAAAGTCGTCGCGCGAAAACGTTTGTCCTGACTCTCCAGGTGCTCGGAGACAGCTGACCAACCGTTCGTTCATCCAGTCGGTGCTCGCACGTTCCGAAGTACAATCGCGGCGGAAGTAAATCAGTTCTATTACTTTCCGGACAATGCCTGTATATTTTGAGATGAAACTTTAGGCAAAAAGTGCCTTGAAGGTTACTACCTTATGGGGGAAAAAAATGTAAAAGCAGAGATGCAGAATACGTAGACGCCGGTTTCTATTGGTAATTTTTTATCGAATATATCGGTCAATCTGTGAGATACAGTACACTGAAAATCAAGGAAAATCCTTTCCTGATAATAACATGTCTGTATGGCAAAATGATTTAAATGGGCACAATACTTCCCTTAGCCCCCATGTACCTAATGCAAAGATTTTCGCGACTTTCGGTGGACTTTATACCGTATATTTCGGTCGGGTATGAGAAATTGCAACGGGCCCGGATTTTTATCCGGCTAGGAATGTCAGCTCCGCACTATTCCTCGAAATTACTTCGGGAATGTTTTCTGCCAATATTATAGCCGCTTCCACAATAGTCGGGTGTTAATAACCGGAACCGACCTGGACTTTTATCCGGCAAAGGACTATTAGCTCAGCAGCTTTCCTCGATACTAATTTAGGAATGTTTTTTGCCACTACAACAACAAATATTTAAGTTATCTTAATGAAATTGAGAGAGCATACTTTCCAGATAACAGTGTATTTTTGATTTTAGCATAATTAACTGAAGGTATACAATTGGATATATGTAATATAGTTGAATGCCAAAAATGTTTGAAATTGAAATTAATAGCTCGAAATAATTAGGATTACGTAGCATATATGTATTTTTAGGGCACAAATAGTCCAAAGCGAATATCTTGAAGATATAATTTGAAATATAATCATTTACATTTCCTTTCAAGGAGTTTCCTAACAAGGAGTTTCTTTAGTACGATTAGCCTTATGTCCGGGAACATATACCGGACATGTCGCATTTTTTGCAGAGCTAATTTTACACACACATACATAGAAAATCAACATTTCCTTTAAATATTCCACTGATTTTGTTAATAAAATATTTATAGTGTCAATTCCGCCTTTACAACGCTGCGCAGCTTGATACCAACCGAACCGTGTGATCGTAAATTATCGAAGATCGAAATATTGCGTCTGGCTAAGAGTTACATAGCCCATCTAGACGCCGTTATAATGACGGGTATGCATTAAAATTTCATATTGCGCTTTAAAATAAGCTAATATAAAAAAATAGTAAAATTTAACAAAATATGGAAACATCTTTTACAGGCAATAGCGACAGACCGTGTGCAAATTATTCCAGTCAACATCGATGCGAGAATATTATGTCCAGCGATAAACCTCGATCAAATATCTGCACATTTTGCGCGACTTTAAGCGCAAATAAAAGTTAGACGGTGCAGCGGAGGCGTTTTAAAAGGCACGAATCGAAGTAATCATGTAAAAGTATACATGCTTTAATTGATCATATATCACACATTTAGTATATATATACATATATATTTAGTATATGTATACATATATGGATATAACTATATGGTGGAGTGATTCTGAGATTGTTTGTAATATATTTTTTATTATAATGAATAAAAGCATAATACTAAAGGGGTTCTTCAGTATCTTTCAAATTAAAATATATAAATAAAGCGAACTTGGCATAAAGGGGATAACAAATATTTTGACAGGAGCATTTTGAGGTAAAATAAAAACAAAATAAATAACAAAAATTTTCATTGCAATACTGTTTGATATATTGAGGAACTGTTGTGCATATATTGGGTAGTCGAAAAAGTCTTTTCGTATTTTTAATCAAACTTCAACTTATTTTTTTTATATTTATAATAATAAATAAATAAATAAACAAATATGTACCATTTTGGTCGAACACTTTTTGCCATTTTTCCGCTAGAGGCATTATTCCATCAGTGTAAAACTTTCATCAGTGTAAATTGAAATTTCCAGAACGGAAGCGA
Source organism: Bactrocera tryoni (assembly GCF_016617805.1). Lineage (NCBI taxonomy): Eukaryota > Metazoa > Arthropoda > Insecta > Diptera > Tephritidae > Bactrocera > Bactrocera tryoni. Next base: position 57,597,105 of record NC_052502.1, on the reverse strand, counting down.
CGAACCATTGTTCTGTTCACTGCAACTAAATCTATTAACAAAATACTTTTTCGACTACCCAATATCTTTTGAGATATAAATAATACATTATAAATGTAAATATATGAGCTTTTTTTAAGTATTGATTTAATTCCAATGCACTAAATCATTATCAAGTTGGGCAAAATCTTTTTCTGCTGCTGCATGTATTGGCTGGTCTTTTGACGAATCTTCAGCATTAGAAGAGCTAAATATTATATACATATATATATTTATATATATATTTATATATATATATATATATATATACATTATAATTATTAAAAGTATATATGTAAACTAAAGGAAAATACACCTTACCTGTTGAAATTGTAACACTTATCCACAAAATCACTTGTCATTGCTTCACTTAGCATACTTTTATCAGTTAATTTACCCACAGTGTAGTCGTGTGATTTGTCTGGAACAGCAACACTTCCATTTGCTGCAACATAAGCAACATTATAGACATATGAAAATTAGCATTAAACTTATTTATGAGACCTTCTGCTTTGGCATCGTCAATTAGCTGCGTGCATTTGGATAAATTAGTCTTTTCAGCATGCTGTTGATTCATGTGCTTATTGAGATTTGCTTGGCGCACAAAGCGACTGGGGCACAACTGACATGAATACGGTTTATCCCCGGTGTGACTAAGTAAATGCGTATTCAAATCGGTTTGACGTGCGTATTTTTTATCACAGTGCGGACATTGTATAGTTTTATCCATATGATTAAGCTTCATGTGTGTTGTCATCGACGAGTGCTGTATGAAGCGTTTACCACATATATCACAGCCATAAGGACGTTCGCCTGTGTGACGGCGCTGGTGACTTTTAAGTGTGGTCGGTCGCAGAAAACGGTCTCCGCAAAACTTACACTCATACGGTCTTTCACCAGTATGTGTACGTATATGGTGCTTAAGCGCATAAATCGTGGAGTATGCTTTTGCTGTAATATGTCGAGTTTAGTACAGAAACAAACTGAAGAGTAAACTTAACCTACGGCACATTGTGCAGAGATAGTCCTTTTCACCAGTGTGCATTACCATGTGGTAGCGCAGCTTGGAAGCCGATATCATATGTTTACCGCATACATGACACGGAAACATGCGTTTTGGTTTGGGTTCTTTCGATTTAGGTGGTTTTTCATGTGATTGCTGTTCTTGCTGATACTTTGTTTCTTCGGTGGCAAGTTTTTCATCATCGTTAGTTGGATTCAAAATCAAGTTTTCACAGTCTTCATTAATGTTAACTTTTTTTGGAGCTTTACGTTGTTTATTTCGTCCACGTTTCTTTTTTGTTATGCAACTTTTCGCTAAATGAACCTCCATGTGTGCCTTCAAACCAGCTGCAGTAAAATACCGCTGTTCACAAATAGCACATTTGAATCGTCCTAAAATATGAGATTAACAAAAATATATTAATATCTTCCACATGTGCCCCGCATTTTATGGAGGCGGTGGAAAGTTAATAATTACTGCAACCTTTTGGAAAAATTTGTGCTTCTGGCGAAAACATTGGATCAGTAACTTTTTCTTTAGTCGTATTTTCTTCAGCAATAAACTCGTCATCGTCATCGAATGAACATTGATCCTTTTCAAAAGGGCTCACAACTTCAGATTGATTGCCAGCTGAAATTCACCGCATATATGTATATATGTTTATGGTTATATATATTCCAAATGCTTACTCATAAGTAATTTTAGAGGCTTTTCGTCTTCGCTGTCATAAATAAAATCTGAGTTGGTCTGAGATGAAGTGTGTGATTCTAGCTTATTTATAGCTGGAGCAACTTCACCTCTTACTTCCTTAAAGATTATAAAAGTTATAAATATTGTTTTTGAACTTTAAAATATTGAATCTTTAACACCGAATGTACTAACATTGTCACTGTCTGACTCCTCCAGCGGATCTTTGTCACATTCCATCACTTGCCTACTACATGCATCAATTACGTCGGCATCAGCGAGAGCATAACCCAGCGCTGCATTATTATCAGGTAACTCAAATTCGGATGGTGATGGTACCCGGCGAGATTTTTCTTCGTTTTGAGCTCTTATCTGAATAAGGAGTGTGCCAGCACTTTTCTTTGCCTTAATCCTAAACTCATAAGCATATTGAAGATCTCCTGTAAAATATTATATTATTAGTTATTAACTATAAATTATTTCGGATTGGTATTTGATTAACTTACGACTGCAGCTATTACACAGCCACACGGGTAAGCCATCCACGCCAATTTCGATTTCCAATTGCGTACAATCCTTGTAAGCCTCGGCATATGTTACTGATGCCTGTTCCGCATTTATTTGAAAAACTTCTAGTAGTGAAACATGTCTGCTTTTACATTTCCTCAGACAGACTCGACAAATCAGTTGTATATTCTTTGACATATTCCTGTATATTACTAACTTCTTTTGCCATCACCTACCCATTATCTCATTTTACTCGATGGATTTGAAGATAAATCTTTTATTTACGAAAAATAAGCTTATTCAAACAAATCATATTTAACCGAAACAAAATAAAACAGATAATTCACTTTCTTATCTTCAAACTTATGTTGACATTTTAAAAATTTATGTTGCTTTTGTTGTTGCACTGTTGTCATAATTCTGGTTGCGGTACTAACTAACTGTTCCCAATACACAAAAACAGGACTGCCAACGCAAATTTGACATCTCGAACAAAAGTAACCCAACCATACAAGACGAGAGTAACCAGTTCACATATACATTATAATAAAATAGAAAAGAAAAATCAAACTGTTATATATAAACATCTTAACTTCAAAAAATAATTAATTAAATAAAAAGAAAGGGTAAAATTTAGAACAGCATCCCCGGATTTCGGGGATAAAATGGGTATCACTGGAAAGGTGACGTTCTCCAGATCACGAAAATATATATACATATATAGTTGCCGCTGACTTATAGTTTTAAAAATATTTGCATTTAAAGTTGAAATATTGACAACTTTTACATTGATAATTTGTATATTGTGAGTAACTTTTTCACTTATATTATGCACTTTTCACTTACTAACACTTCACTATAAAGTTTCTGTATTTTAATTTTTTTAATATTTGTTGTAAATAAAGCTTTATTTTAATTATTTTATTTTAGTTACAATTCTCTGCATTTGCACAATAAGAAAAGGGCTGCCATGGTTATTTTTTTTTTGGAGCGCGGCGGGGAAAATCTGCGGATGCTATTCTAAATCCCAGCCAAAAGAAATAAAAGAAAAATTTCAAGTGTTTTATTTATAAGTAAAAAGTTGACTGATACGATATGTAGTGGTGACCAATGAATATCCAAAAAAATTACCCATACCAAGTGTCGCGATGACCTTTGCACCAGTTTTCTGTGACCAATGAATAACGTAACAAATAACTTATAGAAAATTTTCTCAACACATGGGAGATCATTACAATAACCAAACAAACCATTTTCAGTAAAAATGGCTAACCAACAGATGCGCAAAATCAATGAGAGTACCCGCTCTAATTAGCTCTCGCTAATCAAACCGACGTATAGTGAAAGAGGAGAAATGGTTCCTTTTTTCCCGACTCTAAAACAAAAATAACCTAAAGAATAACGAAGGCATTAACCAATCGATTACCAGTTACTTAACTATTATCTGTGTTGTACGAAATGTACTAATGTACTTTGCAAAAATATAACACAACTTGTAGATATCACGGTTAAAAACAAAACGAAAAAAAAAAAAATGTTTCGTAACAACTAAATTTAAACTTAAATAAAATCGATAGTTTCAATACATTTGTCGCTCAAGTAACAAAACTTTTATATTCCATATACTTTTATTTCCATTCAATTATTATTTAATAAAGTCATATTAGAGATTTCTGTTTAAGTTTCTATGTATGAGTTCCTTATGTCCCAATTTATAATTTAAACAAAAGTAACGTGCACGAAGAAGTTAGCTTTAACCATAATTATTTCAATACATCGGACTTTAGGTGGCCATGATTTGCTAGGCAGTAAATAATGAAATTCAACCACTACTGGGAACAGTTACAAAATATGTCTATATGGCATCATAAATAATTCAATCATGTGGCAACTGCCGTGTGTCTGGAAACAGCTGTTCAATTCGTTGTGATTTCGTTTCGCATTGCATTCAGTTTTAGAGTATCGTGGTAAATATTAAATTAATATCGAAAGTGGATTAATGCAGAGATAAAACTATATCCTAAAGCCACAAAATATATAAGATTTTAAAATGCCGAAAGTGCGTAGAAGCAGAAAGCCTCCTCCAGATGGCTGGGAGTTAATCGAACCGACGCTGGAAGAACTGGAGCAAAAAATGCGAGAAGGTATATATTTCTATCGCTTAACATAAACTGAAATATATTAATTAATTGTATTTTAATTCTTCTTAGCCGAGACGGAACCGCATGAAGGAAAACGTATCACAGAATCGTTATGGCCCATCTTCAAAATACATCATCAAAAGTCTCGGTACATCTACGATTTGTTTTATAGGCGTAAAGCTATCAGCCGGGAGCTGTACGATTATTGTTTAAAAGAGAAAATAGCAGATGCAAATTTAATTGCAAAATGGAAAAAATCAGGATATGAGAACTTATGCTGTCTGCGTTGTATACAAACTCGTGATACAAACTTCGGTACAAATTGCATATGCCGCGTACCAAAATCGAAATTAGAGGAAGGGCGAATTGTTGAATGTGTGCATTGTGGATGCCGAGGTTGTTCGGGCTAGTAAAAGGAAAAAAAGTTTTTAGTTGATAGTGCATAAATTAAAAAAATGTAAACATTAATAAATAAATGACTCACTTTTGAAGAAATTGAAGTTGCAGAAAGTTTTTTATATACATCAGGGGATTTAATTATTGATAATATAATTTAAATATATTTCCAGAACCAGCAATTTGCACAAGAAGCATTACCCATGTTCTATAACATGGCAAAAAATTGCTTTAGTTGGATTACATTTTTAAAACCACTGAGATTGTAACCACCCGTTAGAAACTTGGCATAACACATCCCTTGCTTTGATGACACCATCTATTGTGATATCATTCCGTTGATTGGCTAGTTGTTCAAAGTGATGTTAAGCACCACCCTTCTACTTATTGTAACGAAAGAGGGTTCACAACCCACATTTCGATATTTAAATTTTTAGTAATGATATACTTTAAAAGAGACTCACTTCGTGTGTTACGGTCCGTACTGTCCCATTCCGAGTGATGGGCGTTAGCATCACATCCGAGGTACAGCGGCAGCTTGTGTCGCGTGCAGTATTTCACCAGGATGTTCACACCTTCTGGGGGTCCTGTGGATGCCTCTCTCTGATAGGCTGCAGGCAGGGCGAAGTGCGCTGCTTCGCTGCCCTTAGCTTGCACAGCAACTAGGTCCTGTGCAAGGAACTCTGAAATACAAAAGAAATCAATATTGTTCCTGACTACTATACAAATTCTAAGTCTCTTGCTAAAGAGATATCAGGTTATTACCTCTAACCCTGTTGTCCTTAGTTGTTATCATGCATATGAAGAATCTAAAAGTAATTCAGAATCAACAATTAAATCCAGATAATCAAACTTCAACTTATGTTTTTTATATTTATAATAAACTTTAATGAACCAAATATGTACCATTTTGGTCGACTCCTTGCCATTTTTACGCTAGCGACGTTATTCCATCAGTGTAAAACTTTTCTGGTTTCTCGTCAATAAGCTGCGACAAATAATTTTCACAGGTTTCTCTTGAAGCCAACTTTACTCCATTAAAAGAGTTCTGCATTGACCGAAACAAATGGTGCAAGGTCAGGACTATATGGTGGATGCATCAAAACTTCCCAGCTAAGCTCTCCCAGTTTTTGCCGAGTCATAAAAGATGTGTGTGGTCTAGCGTTGTTCTAATGGAAGACGAAGCCCTTTCTTTTCAGTTCTGGCCGATTTTTTTCGATTGCTTGCTTTAATCTCATCAGTTGTTGACCGTAAAATATAGAATCAATCGTTCGTTGAGCTTTACCACGCTTGGACCATGATCTTTTTCGTACATTATTGTCGTATTTGATCTACTTTTCGTCTCCTGTTAACATTCGCTTCAGAAATGGTCCGATTTCATTTCGTTTCAGCAAAGAATCGCAGATGTTAATTCGATCCATTAAATTTTTCACAAACAATTCATATGGTACTCAAACATCGAGCTTCTTTCTGTAGCCAGCCTTTTTTATATGGTTCAAAACCATTTGATGATGAATGTTAAGTTCCTTAGCGATGTCATGGCTGCTTATGTGACGGTCCTGCTCAATCTTTTTCATAATTTCAGCGAATTTTTCAACGATAGATGTGCATCTTTCACATCGAAATTTCCAGAACGGAAGCGAGCGAGCCATTGTTGTGCTACAAGAACTGATACAGCATCGTCTCCGTAAACTTCCCAAATTTCATTGGTGGCTTGCGTGGCATTCTTTCCTTTTTTATACAAGAATTTCAAAATATTACGAATTTCTTCATTATTTTCACTTATTTTTTTCAACCTACCCCAATTTAATTTTTGTTTGGTTAAATGAAGCTTAAAATCTCACCCTTCCAACAATATATGGTGTGCCACATGTTGTCGATCAATATTTTCAAACCAAATTCGGTCTCAAAATCGGGTACTGCTCTGTTTCAAAATATAAAGCTTCATAATTCGTAATAATTAATCATAAACAAAATAATTTCAAAGAAAAAAATACAAATATGGAAAGCTTTTAAGACAAGTCAGCATCTCATATAAGTATACAGGACCAAATGATATTCTAAAATTTTATAAGACATTACTAAAAATTTCTCCCTGAAATTTAAACATCCTAACTTCTGCGCCAACTACCGTGGGATTAGCCTCCTCAACATCGCATATAAGGTTCTATCGAGCGTATTGTGTGAAAGATTAAAGCCCACCGTCAACAAACTGATTGGACCTTATCAGTGTGGCTTCAGACCTGGAAAATCAACAACCGAACAGATATTCACCATGCGCCAAATCTTGGAAAAGACCCGTGAAAGAAGAATCGACACACACACCACTTCTTCGTCGATTTCAAAGCTGCTTTCGACAGCACGAAAAGGAGCTAATACGGCTGTGTAAACTGACGTTGAGTAACACCAAAAGCTCCGTCAGGATCGGGAACGACCTCTCCGAGCCGTTCGATACCAAACGAGGTTTCAGACAAGGCGACTCCCTATCGTGCGACTTCTTCAACTTGCTTCTGGAGAAATTAGTTCGAGCTGCAGAACTAAATAGAGAAGGTACCATCTTCTATAAGAGTGTACAGCTGCTGGCGTATGCCGACGATATTGATATCATCGGCCTCAACACCCGCGCCGTTAGTTCTGCTTTCTCTAGGCTGGACAAGGAAGCACAGGGTCTGGTAGTGAACGAGGGCAAAACGAAATATCTCCTGTCGTCAAACAAACAGTCGTCGCACTCGCGACTTGGCTCTCACGTCACTGTTGACAGTCATAACTTTGAAGTTGTAGATAATTTCGTCTATTTAGGAACCAGCATTAACACCACCAATAATGTCAGCCTGGAAATCCAACGCAGGATTGCTCTTGCCAACAGGTGCTACTTCGGACTGAGTAGGCTATTGAAAAGTAAAGTCCTCTCTCGACGAACAAAAGCTAAACTCTATAAGTCGCTCATAATTCCCGTCCTGCTATATGGTGCAGAGGCTTGGGCGATGACAGCAACCGATGAGTCGACGTTACGAGTTTTCGAGAGAAAAATTCTGCGAAAGATTTATGGTCCTTTGCGCATTGGCCACGACGAATACCGCATTCGATGGAACGATGAGCTGTACGAGATATACGACGACATTGACATAGTTCAGCGAATTAAAAGACAGCGGCTACGCTGGCTAGGTCATGTTGTCCGAATGGATGAAAACACTCCAGCTCCGAAAGTATTCGACGCAGAACCCGCCGGGGAAAGCAGAGGAAGAGGAAGACCTCCACTCCGTTGGAAGGGCCAAGTGGAGAAGGACCTGACTTCGCTTGGAATATCCAATTGGCGCCACGTAGCGAAAAGAAGAAACGGCAGGCGCGCTGTTGTTAACTCGGCTATAATCGCGTAAGCGGTGTCTACGCCAATTAAGAAGAAGAAGAACTTCTTTCCGTACCATCTTGCCGCCCCCAATACGCCAACTGTTAAAAATTAATACCAGCTGTAGCATACTTATATAAGTTATGCTTCAATTTGAAACTTAATTACCAAGCCAAGACTTTCCATTTTACGCTCTAATTTAATTTTAATGCCGAGCAAACAAACTGACTTGCTTAGTCTCCCGTCTGAATCGGCAAAGAGCTTTTGTGTAAATACCGCATAAAATCTCTTCGAATCCACTGTCGTATTAGGCAAACAACGAAATTTTCATGTTGAAATTTTCATTGCTCAGAAATACATGATTTCCAGCATCAAATAATCAGTTTTCCCCACCAATTAATTCTATGTACAATGACCAACGCGTAATACGAGCTTTTTGCGCCCACAATTTTCGATTTAAAACTACGTGCAGAGATACCCTGCCGGGAAATGCAGTTGTTCGCGGAGTCGTTTCGATTTAAAGCGGCGAGTAGTAATGCTCTTTCTCTTCTCCATGGTCATTGCGATGCCCTAGGTAGGTACCAAGCGGCCAAAAATTTACTGTCCTTCTTTTAGAACTAATCATTTGCCTTTCCAGTTTCTTGCAGGGCACATAATTTCGCACACATTCACGTTTATTTTATCTGACAGCTCGGTTGTATGCGTTGGCGCCTGTAAATATGCTAACATCAGCGTAATTAAAAATCCATTTATAATCATTCTTCCTACCCCTTTACTCCACAGTCCGTATATTTGGTTTTTGCTCTGTTAAGTTATTTGTTCAATGATCATCGCGACTTGTTATGAGGTTGTGGCCGAGCAAATTTAGCTGGTTCTTGTTCGTCGCTGTCAAATACTGACCTTAAGCAATTTTAATGAAGCTGCCGTCGGTTATTTAGGTTTCTACATTAACATATATTTGCCATGCTGCAGGACTTGTGAATTGTGCCGTTCGCTAGGTCAATGAGGTTGTTAAACACACGCGTATGTCTAATATACACGCTTTAATATTAAATTTAGTTATTAGATGAGTTCTGCTAGTAAAACCAACAACCAAGGAGGAGCAAATTTTCAGCGGAACGGATGCAAAATTTTTGGGAAATGAAAGATCTGTTAAAGTGTGTAGAAGTCTGTAGAATATTATTCTAAATTTTCATAAAAAGAATATCGTATAAAATCAGTATTACTTATTTGTCAAAACTTTTAGCCGATAACGTATATTTTTGGAGTCAAAGTTCCCATAACCTAGAAGTATTTTTGAAGTATCGTTATGCAAAAATTTTCAGAAATCGTTTGGTACATTGGCTGTACTGGATGTAAAGATGGCTCACAAAAAGCTGATGGGGTTAAAAATAAAAAGAATTAGTCCGACATTGCCAATTTCGAATCTTTACTTCGAAGGATTTAACGAACAGCTAGGCACCGCACCAATTGACCAAGTGTATAAAATATCGAACAAATATATAAAACCGCTTTCCATAGCTGCAATGATCGTATAAAATACAGCTTGTAAAGGATGATCCATTTCGAGGTTCCCCACTTAAAAAAAAAAGCACGGAAACTTCTTTAATGGGGAATATTTATTATCATTTCAAAGAACATTACTTGGCATTTATTTTTTGAAGATTATCTATTACAAATGTCGGCTGTGGCTACGTCTTCAAATGGTCCATCCGTTTAGTCCAATTTTCAATGATTCGCTCAAACATTTCGATTTGTAAATGGCGCTTGACGTTTTGCTCCAAAGCCTGAACAGGAAAAAGTCTAACGATGTGTTATCACATGATTTTGGTGGCCAATTGACCGGCTCAAAACGTAAAATTATCTGCTCACCGAAGTGTTTTCTCAATAAAACCATTAATTGATGCGATGTGTGGGAAATGGTGCCGTCTTGTTAAAACCAAATGTCACCGAGATCACTAGCTTCAATTTCAGGTATCAAATAGTCGGTTATCTTGCCGCGATAACGGTCGTCATTGACGGTTACGTTCTCACTGGCATCAGTTTTGAAGAAATATGGACCGATGATTCCACCGGCCCACAATACACACCAAACCGTTTTTTCTGGATGAAAGGGCTCTAGAATATTTTCTGGTTGTTCTTCGTCCCAAATGAGGCAATTTTGCTTGTTTACATACTCCTTAAGCTAGAAATATTTGGCTCGAAAACTTCGGATCTTCTTGGAACTTTTCAAGAGCCCATAAAACGAAACGGTGACGTTTGGGAAAGTCGAGCGGCTTCAGTTCTTGCACAAGGCGTATTTTGTATGTTTTAAGTTTAAGGTCTCGACATAAAATGCGCCAAGTCGTTCCATACGTCAGTCCGAGTTGCTATGAACGGTGCCGAATCGACACGGTTTTTGCGAACACTCTCAGCTCCGACTGCTATATTTTATTCACTGCGTGCTGGACGTGGTCTATTCGGTGAAATATTATCCAATAATGAATGCTGGGTATCAAGATGGGCTCGATTATGTTGACCATAAGTTGAGCGAAGCGTGCGAAACGCGAAACAGAACGTGAATTTTCGTAATAAAGTTGAACGATTTGTAAACGTTCTTCAGGTAAGTGTCTCCATGATAAAAAGCCAAACAATACTGCACAAAAATAACATGATAGCTTGACACGACTCACGCGTGATCTGTCAAAACAAGTCTGTTGAAAAAAGTACCTCTACTTGGATCAGCCGTTAAATATTGCATTGAAATTTCAATTATGGAAGTCTGAAAAATCTTTCTTAAGTAAAGACAAATTACAAAACTCTTATTAACTCTAGGGAGATACTATAAAAAGCCACCTTCTGTGGTTGAAGAATTAAGAAGTTAGACTGCAGTCGAACATTTTATACTCTTACAAATTCGCAAATATCAATGCGGAGAAATATTTTATGGTGTTGGTTTATATCAGTGGTTCCCAAACTTATTTTGTCTACCGCCCACTTTGAGAATAAATACTTTTTTAGCGCCCCCATTTTTTCACCTATTTAAAAACCACTATAACTTCAAATTAATTATTGTGACCTATATATCGTCCCCTCAATATAACAATAGCGTATAATTTTTTTTGGGTTTGAGAAAATCGAGCTAAAATGTTTTTGTCAAATCAGATGTCTATTAAAACCTCAATATCGCGGTAAATAAAAATTCTTCATAGTGGATTTTTCGATGAGTAACCAAGTTTTTTTATTCTACGCTTCCTTTAAGACCATAATTATGTTATTCAAAGCGCAAGTCCTCCATATAGGCCTTTTTATTTTTTAAGGAATTCGTATGATGTATCTGATACACTATTTTATTTTGTATGGTATACGCTGTTTTATTCAATAATTTTATGGTATTTTTATTAAAATATTTGATCTCAAAAATATCAATTTGTAACATTATAAAACAGTAATTAATTTATAGTTTTGTTAATTCAGTGGCATTTATTCATTACTTTCCAATTTGGGTTATTATAAACCAAAAATAACTAGAAATTCATTCGTCTTCATTCTCTTCCTCTGCTACATCCGGCTCATCTAAACAATTTCGCTTGTTTCCCCCTCGTAAGTTAAAAAAAAATTACTGCGAGCCACGAGGAATTCCACTCTTTTTGCACAAATTTTGAAGATCATGCAGCTTTCGATTACAAATTGGCAGCTCTTTATTGTATTTGCCAGTAAACGAAAAGTTGAACACCTCTTTTTGAGATATCTCTATGTCCGACAATCCCACAGCGAAATCAAACTCATCAGTCTTTGGAGCAATTTTCACAACGACTGGTGGTTTCGTGTCACAGCCTGTTGATATTTACCTTACTTACGTCACTTACATTATATAGAAGACGATACTCACTCAGATGTTTAAAATCCATATTTTTAATGAACAAACTTTCTCTACGAAATGAATTTGCAAGCTGAAATTTCAAATGACTACAATATTTCCTTGGCATTCATGTAGTCAAAACAACGTAAAAATCGCATAGGCTACTACTCCTGTAAATTTCTGATAAAACTTTCGAATTTGTATTGAAAATAAAACAGCTTATGTGGAGTATAGAAATGGTCGGAATAAAACTATTTCTCAAACAATAGTGTATATTATTATAAGCTATTTTATGAGTTAAAGTTTTGATAAATTGTATTTATTTCTACAGGCTAAAATGGAGTATAATGCGCATACACTATTATTCTTTTAACAACTTTGCAATAGCAATTTCAAGCAAAATAGCGCATATGAGCTTACACACTTATTGAAGGAAATTTTTGAACATGAAATTATACATCATTTTTTTCAATGACATTTCGACCCACTTTGTGGAAGCAGAATTTGACGAAATTTTGACCAGACATAGAATCAATGATGGAGATTCTAAATATGCAATAAAAAAATAATGGCGTATGAGCACATAGCCAAAATTCTTGGTAACTATTTTTGAACTTGATTTTTATTTCCTCGTTTGTTGTCAATTCTATAAGTTCTTCTTCCAGCTGAGGTAACATTGCTGTGTTGACATTTGAAAACGGATTCAACACCCAGTCTGGTATTTCCAAGTTCAAAATGTCCTGGTATCGTTCGGTGAATTCAATGTGGAGGTTTTCCAAATGTTGGCAGTAGGCAAACAATTCGTCGTTACTGCAGATACTGATAAATTCGGAAAATTGTGAAACTCACGTCTGCCCAGATTCTTTTTGTGTAGAAGCAGTTTGGCTGCGAAAGCAGCAACGACGTTTTTGTTTTAATTAAATTTAGTTTATTGCCTTGCAGTTGGAGATGCATGTCGTTGAATGATTTATACAGGTCTGTTCATGTAAGCTATATCATTCTTTAATGTTATGAGCTTGTCTTGAAATTCTGTATCTTTAGTTTCCAAGAACTCTATAACAGAGTCAAACAGGTTGTAGAATCGAGTCAGACAATTGCCTCTTGATAGCCAACGAACTTCAATATGAAACAACAAACGATTGAAATCCTCGTCATTAGTAACACAAAGCTGATGAAATAATCTATCATTCAAAGAGCTGTTGCGGATTTCATTGACTGCTTGATGATGATGATTGAAATAGTTTTTCACTTAAGTTTTTAGCAAATAAATGTTGTCTATGAATAACGCAATGTAAACCAAGGACATCTGGAATTTTATTTTTTAAGTGCGCTATTAAGCCTTTATGGCACCCTATCATAGCCGCAGCGCCATCCGTAGCAACTGAAATAATATTTTTCAAATTAATCTCTTTTTCATCGCAAAACTTTACCAATATATTGAATATGGTTTCGCCTTTTGCATCGGTCTCTAAATTTCTAGCAAATAATAGTTCTTCACATATTTTCTCATCTTTAATAAACCTCACGTAAGACAACAACAATGGTTCATTAGTTGGTAAAGTCGATATCGAGCTGAATTGAGAATTGGCTTGTCCTCAGGTGATCGCACAATGATTCTTCAATGTTTTCAGCCATTTCATCAATTCGTCTTTGCACAGAATTATTACTCAAAGGAATTTTTCGGATAATATCTGCGGCCGGTTTATGAAGCACGGTAGTTATTACTTCATTTATTGCTGGCAATATTAAGAAGAACAATATTAACTCTTCTGCGATGTTATGTGGTTTGCCTTTTTGAGCAATTAACAAAGAGATATTGTACGAAGCTCGAAGTCCGTCGTCATCTTGCTTAGCAGCCGCTGAAAATAGTTTTGCTACTCTTGGCTGAGTATTATGCTTCTTCTCTAGGTCTTGGAAATATGCTACTTTCTTGTCTCTCTTATCTGGATGCTTTTTATTCAAATGATCTTGCAGTATTGAAGGCTTCATTGCTTCATTCGAAAATGTTTTTAGACATAGAAGACACAAAGGCGAGGATGGGGTTTTGGGATTTTCAATGAATCCAAATTTAATGTATTCCGCACAGTATTGCCGTCTCTTCTTTTATACTTCCGACATTGTTTTGTTTTGAGAAATACGTTTAACTTCGCGAGTAGTGTAAAGAAGGCGTAAGTAATGCTCATCTATTGCGCGCAAAACCACATATGAATATAAAATAAATATTACACTGTTTATATAGGAATACTTAAGCACAATTATTATATAGTACTCCAAAAATATGAATTCTTATTTTGCCCAGAAATACATTTGTAAAAAAGGATCTTTCTCCTTTTCGTATTATCTTATTTTTCCCAGAAATACATTTGTAAGAAAGGATAAAGATCCTTTTTTATTTTCCACATAAAAGATTAAAGGAGTTCAAAAGCGCAAAACGTGCCCTACATCATGATAAAATAAATTATTCAAGAGCTCAAAGCATGCGCTACATCAGCTCGAACCTACCTACCCTATACCTTTGCGCAAATGATTATATGTGACCTGGTCTACGAAAACGGAGCTAAATTGCGAAACAAGTTATGACTTTTTGGATTCTATCACGTGAAAAAGCATCTCATCTTCCATCCGAATCAACTAAAAAGTGAAAATTGATTTTTTGACACCTAAGCCCCCTTTCCGTAGACCGGGTCACATATTATGATAGCAAATGCCCACATACAGATTTGGCAATGGCAATAGCAATACGTTTGACAGTTAGTATTCTATAAATTCTATCCTGTCGAGATGCCCCGTTATGAAACGGAGCGACCGATTGACATGATTTTAATTTTTTCTATATTCAATAAAATAGGACAGATATATGAACTACGCGGAGAGAAATATAGAACCGAGTTTGAGCAATCTTTTAATTCATATTAGTTGATGTTCACAAGTTGTTGTTGAGAGTCGAGAGCTCATGTAGTCGTTGTCTAAGAGGCCTCCTAGCTAAATAAAATTACAAATAACCCCCCAGACCTCTACACAACGCCCCCATTTTCTTTCTGGGTCTCTTACCGCCCCCCTTGACACCTGCAGCGCCCACAAGGGGGCGTTATCGCCCACTTTGGGAAACACTGGTTTATATGAACAGGAATTCGGAGATACAGGTAGACCCAGCTTCAGACCAATTTATTTGGTATTCAACGATAAATCATATTGTGGTGAAGAAATTTTGTTAAAATACCGAACATATTGACCAATATAAGCGGTGTAAAGTCAACGGATAAACGTGGGATTTCACCTAATAGTCAACGGTCTAAATTTAACTTTTTTATCGTAAAATTTAATGCTTCCTACGTAACATGTTTCGACTTAGTTATTGCATTTCATAACTTTTCGATTAACGGGACGGGCCGCTCTCCAATACCAACCGCCATGTCAATTCGTTTTATTCTTTTTAGATATAAGTATTTATAACTCAATATCGATCTCGATTGGTTTTATAACTAGAAAGAACTAGCAAAACGCTTTTCATTTGATGCAAACCGTTGGCCGGTTACGTTGTCGGATATAACTACTATAAGAGATGAACCTGTGAAGAGTATTATAGCTTCCACACAGCTGAAGTTGAAGTCTGTTCTTCCTTTATTATATATGTATATATGTATGTATAAGTAGAATATTTTCAGTCTTTGCCATATGAAAATATGTTTGAAGGTATGTATATGTAAAGAATGTTTAAGCACATTTACACAATTTTCTGAAATGCAACTCATAACTTTCGAAATTTCCTATTCCCCATTTACCAATACTTATTTCAAGCAAGCACTAAGTCAGAATGTGCATTGAATTTTGTAAAAATTTGTATTAAATAAGAATTGTCTCGAAACTATTCTGGTGATCAGTGAAAAATTTAGCAATTTGCACGTAACAAAATGCTACAAAGTGTCCAAACTTTCTGTTGCAAGCCAAGGCGCTGACGTGCAACGAATACAAAATTGTTGCGGTGGTGGCGTTGGCGTTGGCGTTTCAAGGTGAAAGCAACTGCTGAAAACGATATGACATTGAATATTGAAATTCATGTTTTTTATTATTTTCAGAGTAAAATTGATATTTATCAAACAAAAAAAAATTGATATGCAGAGAAAAATGTCAAAAAGTCAAAGCTTTTGCTATCACTTTTCACAAGCTCGATTACATGCGTCCGCAGCTCTGTTCCGAAAATTATATAATTATAAATATAGAATTTTTTAAACAAAACTAAATTTTTCATAATATCATTTTTAATACGATAAGAGTTTTCGATAGGAAGGTTCTGCGGAAGATTTATGATGGATGGGACTTCTGGCTTTTCAGCAAGCTTAAACGAACGCCCCTAGGAATCCGCGCATCTAAAATTATGAACAAAGCCATAAACATTTTTTCTAGTAGTAGTATATCATCGTATACGATATATTTTAATATTTTACTGGAAGTTAACGGGGTATTCTACTCTAGAAGCATGAATTTAAGGTAATTTTTAAAGTGTCGTAAAAAAAGGCAATTAATATTTTTACTATCCATTTTTTATGGTGTTTTTATTGATATCTTAAGAATAAAGAAAAAAAGTTTTACAAAAAAATATTAAAAATTAAAATAATTAAACGGGGGGAGAGAAAGGTGTAAAAAAATAGAGCATCCGGTGACATTGATCCTGACTCTCCTGGTGGTCTGAAAAAAAATCAAAAGAAATTCTTAATCAGTAAGGATGCTGTTATAGTCCCTACCTCAGGGAACACGAAACATTTTTTTTTGAAAAATGGCGACTGCCTGAAAATAAAAATCATTTTTTACGCTGTTTTTTTGAACTTCCTGATTTTTTTTTAAATATTAAAACGATAGGAACGATAAAGGATTATATAAAGAAGGTTCACACAAAATTTCAAGTAAATCGGTTGTATAGAACTTGAGATAATGCCGGTACCGTGTGGAAAAAAGTAGTTTCGAGAAAAACGCGTTTAAAAAATTCGAAACGGCCGAACCTGGCTAGGTGCTGCGTCACTGAAGTAACTGTAGCTCTTAAAACAATTTTAATTTTTAAAAATCCTTTGGAGGATATGTTCTTAAGGGTCTAAACTTCAAATATATGAAAAAAAATCGAATTTTTCAAAATTCTAGAGTAGAATACCCCTTAAACAAGCTGCTATGTTATTAAGTCGCTTTTTAGCGAAATTATGAAATATTTTAGTTTATGCTATAACATATGATGATGAAAAATAAACACACAATCAGTGAAAAACCACAAAACAAACGACAAAAGGGGACGTCTTTTTCAAAAGCGCTAATACACTAACTTCCTACGCTCTCGGGCACGTACATACCTACGTATAGAAAATCTACAATATGGCAAACTGACGATATGATTGTTCAAACTAACATTGTAATGCCAGAAGCCTCCTTGTGGTTAACCCATTGAATAGCGCAAATTTATAGGAAACGATGACAAGTTTGAGTTGAAACTGCGAAAACCTGGTTCAGAACTGGGGAAATTTTGGAAAAATTCGGACCAGTTCGTGGTATTGAAATATTAAAGGCTCTTTATTGCAGAGTAGCAACGATAATTACTCGAATGCCGCATATATATATATGAGGACATGAATAATGAGTGGCTTATAGAGTTTTGTTTTTGTTCGTCGAGAGGGGACTTTACTTCTCAATTGCCTACTCAGCTCGTAGTAGCACCTGTTGAAAAGAGTTATTCTGCGTTGGATTTCGAGGGTGACATTGTTGTTAGTGTTAATTTTGAATCCATAATAGATAGAATTATCTACAACTTCGAAATTATGACTGTTATCAGTAACCTCCCTGCGGGGAGGGAGATAAGAATATTCCCGCGGTAAGGCATGCCTGTCGTATGAGGCGACTAAAATCCAAATGCACTATGTCCGACATTCGCATGTCTGGTTTATTGAATGTCGGCATGGTCAGAGATGTCAGAAAAGTGCTATATTGAAATACTATCAATTCATTGAATGGGTTTGCGATTATATAACAAACACAAAAATGAAAGGGATAACAAAAAAATCATACAGTCGGGTTCTTAAGAATTCCTCGGAATTTTTGGGGGCTCGACTGGCAGTAGCTTAAGCGCAAGCTTGGGCTACAGGTCACACCAAAGACTAAAACATGGTACCACGGGGAGCAGCCGCCCCTGAAGTTCGCTTCAGTCTGCTCATTGGGTCTTGGCCCTTTGGGGAGATTCGTGGTGGCTGTGGTTTACACCTAAATGCAGGAAGGGCAATTGTCCAATGTGGAGTCGGACTGCGGCTGGGTGCCGGACCCAGAGTACGGCAGAGGTTTTAGATGGGCCTCGAACCCACCAAGGTGGCTAGGGTGTTTCCTTTGGTTTTCACCCGAACCGATTGGAACTAAAGTGTATGTGTGTGGGGCGGCACTCATACCTTGGTTTCTTCCAGAGTGTACTGTTGTGCATGCACTTACACTTTGGGGCGCTGATCAACGCATTAATTTGATCTATGTGCTACTAGCAATAGATAGCACCGTGGATTTGAGCCTTCGTAGGCAGATACCCACGTTAAACACATTGACAGTTGTTATCAGTGACGTGGGAGCCAAGTTGCGAGTGCAATGACTGTTTGTTTGATAACAAGATATATTTCGTCTTGCCCCCCTTCTCCAGTCTGGAGAAAGTAGAACTAATGGCTCGGGTGTTGAGGTCAATGATATCAATATCATCGCCGTACACAAGCAGCAGTATACTCTTAAAAAAGATTGTACCTTCTCGATTTAGCTCTGCAGCTCGAATTATTTTCTCTAAGAGTTAATTGGAGTCTTGTCTGAAACCTTGTTTGATATCGAACACCTCCGAGAGGTCCTTCTCGATCATGACGGAGCTTTTGTTATTGCTCAACGTCAGTTTATACAGCCGTATTAGTTTTGCGAGGATACCAAATTCAGACATCGCGGCATAAAGGCAGCTTCTTTTCGTGCTGTCAGAAGCAGCCTTGAAATCAACGAAGAGGTGATGTGTATCGATCCTTTTTTCAGGTCTTGGCGCATGATGAATATCTGGTCAGTTGATGTATTTCCAGGCCTGAAGCCACATTGATAAGGAGCAATCAGTTTGTTGAAGATGGGATTTAATCTTTTTCAGAAAACACTCGATAGAACCTTATATGCGATGTTGAGGAGGCTTATTCCACGGTAGTTGACACAGATTGTGGGGTCTTCCTTTTTGTGGATTGGTCAGAACACAACTTAAATTCCAATCGTAGGCTATGCTTTCGTCCGACCATATTCTACACAGAAGCTGATGCATGCTCTGTATCAGTTTTTCGCAGCCGTATTTTGGGACACTTTTTATAATTAACCTGTTGAAAGTTGTCGAGTGTGAACACAGTCTTATTTGTGAAGAAGGATGATGGTGATGGCTTGATTGGTTAAAATCGAATCAGTTTCAAAACCTTAGGTTTCGCTATTTATTTGTGAAATTTTTACTGTTAGATGCGTGAGTGAGTTCTATAGGGATTTCATTCGGGCGAGGGCACTTGTGAAATCATATAATTACAACTGATTGTGTGCTTAGATTAACAATTTAGCATACATATTAATTCTATTGTTGCGTGTCCATATACATATACTATTACATACATAAACACTGACAAATGCCCACAAAATATATACCTACATCATGGTAAATATAATACATGCGCTTCGAATTTGTGTGTGGAAATAAGTTCGACAAAAAGGCGCAAAACGCTATGCGCCCACGACCACAAATACAGCGCAGATGCCCTTGCACCAGTTGCTGCGGTTGAAAGTTTGTCGGTCAGTTCAACAATGCGCGCTCTCGTCCAATATATTATGCAGTGGATTTTAAATACTAATTTTAAGCAAAATTTAACACTGTTGAAATATTTGTCATGATTTCGAATTACCATTAATGTATAGCAACTCATCCAACCAAACCACATACTACAATTCTATATTTCTGAAAATAAAAAAAATGCGTTCGAATGCAGTACAGCCTTGGCGGCTTAAAGTTGTTATAATACTTTTTATTCAAACAACTCCAAGCCAAAAAAATTAATAGGAATATCAAGTCGTAAAGGGTCCGATAGCCTCACCGCTTGATGCCGTCACCATCGCAAGATAAACTTATTTTAATTTTAGTATATTCTCATAGAGCGCTGTTGTCAAAGTCACAGTCGAGTTGGACTCGTAATTTTCTTTCGATAGGGTGTGGATGCGCGGTCAATAGAAAAATTGCAATAGCTTCAGGGTATATTAATACGCTGAGGTGGTCATATGATGCTCGAAATATTAGGCACGAGACAGCTGTAGGCCCGATCTCATTTGTTCAACCCTGATAACAAAAGTAACAGGGAAACTATTTGACACTATTTAAGCGCATTTTGAAGGAGTTTGAGCTTTGTTTTTTCTTTTTTGCCATCCACAAATCATGATTTTACAAGTTACAAGATCTACGCTGAAATATTGGATAGTACGCCTCCAATTACAAAAAAAAGTTATGATCTTTTCCAAAATTTTAGTTTTTCTTGTATAGGATAAGTATTTATCGGCCTGGGTCCCTACAAGTTGTTAGGTTAGGTTAGATTGAGGTTAGATAGGAAGTCGATCCTAACAGAGATATCACTTGGACAGTTTAGAACGCCATCCTTGTGTTACGGAAACTCTTATATAGATCATAGATCATAAAACCTTTCAAAGCTCAATTTCGGCTAAATGTCCTGGTTGACCGAAGGCAAGATTGCCGAGATGTTTCCTCCACATATTGAACAATGGCAGATGAAGTGCCTTGGTGTTTCCACCTCACTCACAGGGCAAAGAAGGTGCGGACTGTCGACCAGCGTCTGATAAGCGCAAGCGAAGTCCATTGACCAAACGAGTCTGATTAATGTACATATATATTTACTCTTTAGACTTCTTTGAGATGGCATTAAAAAATATATATATGTAACAATATTCTTAGCTTAGGGTACTAACTTTAGCTACAGTATGGCCAAACTTTAATCACTTTTCATTCAGTCGTTCTCAAGTTATCGGTCACCTCGGATATTTTTGTTCAGAAATTTAACTTCATGTTTTTATAATATATTACTTTTTAATAGGAAGAATATCATGAATGCGAAACATTGGCAAATCTACCCAGTAGATTCGACGCTCATTAACTGATTTCCTCAATTTTGTCATAACTGTAGCAGCAGAAATGTCAAAGGACAGTCTGATACAGATCTACGAAGGTGAGATCAAAGTTAGTCCAAAGAAGTTCTACAAGTCCTATAAAATATGGTATAATGATTAGCATGATAAGCTGAGTCGATTTAGCTATGTTTGTCTGTCTGACGAAAGCGAGATCAATGTTAGTGCAAAGACCTTTTAGTCCGTATAGTAAGTGGTGTCAAATCTCCAGCAAAGGAAAACTTGGACATCCTATAAAGTATATGTACGAATGATGAGTACGATAAGCTGAGTCGAATTAGCTATGCTCGCCAAACAAGCTCATTAAGCTATTTTGTTCGAGCATTTGGTATAGTTTTTTGGAATCACAACTATCTGCTTGGCGAATCGAAAACACCTATTACTACAAGCGACTTCTAAAACAAAACAGGTTTTACCAGGCCCAAAACTATATTTAGATTTATGAGCTAATAAAATGACCGTATGAGACAAGTTTCTTTTCTGATTTTCTTTTTTCCCTTAATACAATTGTAATTAACTGTATAACCTAACTAATTTTCTGCAAGAAAATAAAATGAATTTAATATAATGCATTATTATTACTAGATTTATTAAAGCAATTTATAGTCAATAAACGCTTTATATTTTCTCTGAATAAAAAATAAACAAATTAAAAAGTTTAAGTATTCAATTCGCCCACTGCACTTCCTACACAGGAAAACAAGAAGATTTTTGTGATTCGTTTCCTGATATCGTTACAACTGGCTTGTTGTTTTGTGTTGTTGCATTGTAAAGTTTACCAAGCTGAGTTGGCGTCACTTTGAATTGCGTTAAATTAAAACAATATACCAAACTAAAAGTCAGAGAGAAGGCGGTGATGCCAGTGGCCACCAACTTTTATTATCATCTCTAAGCGCATTCGTGGTTGTAAATTTTGCCAAGAAATTTATTGTATGTACATAAAATGTCTGATATTTAACATTAAGTGCACGTAGTCCGTATATGGATGACATCGAACATACGTCTGACTTTTACAGCGAGTAGACCGAGAAGTTTGTTGTTCGTTAGTTGGAACAACTTGCGAAATAGAATTCTGGTCAGCGAAGGCTGCGGGTGAGGCAGGAGAGAGCAGATAAAGTTAGGAACATGTATGGAAGAGTAAATTGTATAAGCCATTAAGCAAAAACTATTCGCGATGTCTTCGCGTAGTCCATGAAAGTTCAGATATTTGTTAAGACTTATTCGTGGGGCAATCATGAACGGAGTGTTTGTAGTTTAACTTTTACTACCGTTTATTGGTACGAGTATATGGAATTTATGTGGCTATTAAAGTTCAAAATTTTAAATTCGGAGTTCTTTTATTGCCTGATTGGAGGTGATGCTTTCTATTTTTATAAATTTTAACACTGTCGGGACTCGAAATCATGACTCAGCGAATTTTATTCCCACAGAAAACATATTGGGAACTTTTTGCAGATTCTGCAAGATTTCAGTTTAACTTTTGTCCATCCCGGTTATCTTCAAACTGTTTTTTACCCTTTCGAACTCAAAACATGGGACCCTACTGAATTTATTTTTTGGATTCAAATGTTATGACGAGTCAAAAATACTTAAATTTCATTACAAAATTAGTAAGATTTCTGTATTGTTCAATGCTGCTGATTCTCACTCACTTCATTCCCAAAAAGTCCAACAAATTTTGCAATTTAAGCCAAATAATCCTTCACAAACCGGTTTAACGACACAATCAGACGTCATTAAATTGCGCTTTGGACCGCTTTCGAATTATTTGTATCACATGTTTACATATATAACTACGCGCATATTTTCTATTTGCCAAATGGTTGGCTGTCAACATTTTAGGCCACTTAAGGCACATTAAAATGCGTTGTCACGGCCTTTGGGCGATTGGAGTCGCCGCAGAGCAAAGGCTAAGCTCTACAACGAAATGTGCCTTCCGAACCGAATGTGTTAAAGTAAGTTCACACTGCTACATAAAATACTTATCTCTTTAATCACGATTTCTCTGGACAGGTTTACAAGAACTGTGTGTTACTAGCAGTTTAGTTACTGTTAAAATACGACATTTTTACAACATTATAAATATAAGAGTTTGCTATTGGGTATTTAAAACGATTTAGAGAGTGATGGATCGGAAGATTTCCGACCACTTTTGGTTTCGTAAGTCGGCAATAGCGCTCTGAATATTCTCTTCTAAGGTAACAATCCTCTCATACTTACCTGTGTAGACAAGCAATTTCACATAAATCTGCAACATAGAGTCGAGCGGTGTTCAATAGCACCATCTTGGAAGCCACACCAAAGGTCTACGACGCGAGGAAATGCGTTCACAAAAAGTTTCCTTCAATAAATTGATTTTTTGGTTGGTTTTATAGCATGTAGCGCAGTTTTGTTAAAACGAATGGTCGTCCACATCAACATCCTCTAAATCAGGTACAAAAAGTCAATAATTATGGCTCTATAGGTTTCACCAATAACTGTAACTTTTGCTTTGAGCTTCATTGCTGAACAAAATCTTCTTGTGAAAATCTGAAGCAGGCCCAGTCACCGAGTCTACGATGCGTTTGTTGGTCGCTCGGCTTCAATTCTTACACTGATTTATTTTATAAGCCCCAAAACCAGATCCCAATTGTAGAGCGCCATGGCGGATGAACTTACTCACAGCAATAGCGTTTTCGAGTACTCAGAGCTACATCTCGAGTGGAGTAGAGCAAGCCCTCTACTATGGAACTTGAAGTACAACGGTGTGTTAAGCATACATCATAGTGGTAGCGGTGGCTAAACATATGGATGACTTCCGACTCAAATGATAGCATAAATGGTTTACGTCAATGGTTTACTACCATGAGTTTGGAGTTGGCTGAGCAGAAAACGGAAGTCTTGCACATAAGCACAAAAGAGGGTATGCAACAATATTCCACAGCCGCAGCTGAAGTATCTGAAGATGAGAAAACAAAAAGCATCACACTGTAGTAGCAAACCTCAACCAAAGGACAGAGGACCACAGACTAATCTCGGACGTCCATTCCTGGATAGGTAGACAACATAGTGACCTAGACTTCCACCTAACTCAAATACTGATTGGATATGGATGCTTTAGAAGCTATCTGTTCCGTTTCCATCACGATCTTAGTCCGTACTGTGCGACGTATACAGAGTGCATAGAAGACTCTGGCTTTCAATGCCTTCGTTTTTCAAATCTAAGGGAAAAGTTAAAAATTTCACTTGGCGGTAGTTTTTCAGATAACACTTAAGGTATTTTTCTCTCCCATGAAGTAAAACTTAAGCTGCTGGTTCCATGGGAGAGATATGAGTTGGCAGTAGGTTAGCTTTAGCGAATTAAAGTTCCGCACTCCGGTATTTCATGCTTCCTCCTACTATAAAAAAAACACAAAAGTAAAAAAAAAGCGATGCATGCTTGCTCTAATTGCCGACTCTGCTAGGAGATGATGTCGATTTATGGTATCCTCATGTGAACATGGCATTAGTATTATTTGTATAGCCAACAATACGCGAGTTATTGAGCTCAAACGCTTGGCACTGTTTGCGACCAATACCACTCAAAAGCAGTTAATAGTACGAGTATGCACGATTTATATATGTATGTGTATAATAAGGTGTGTGTACTCCAATTGCTTCTGCAATGCGTTTATCTCATGCACTTCGATTGCATTTACCTCAAGCGAGTTGAATATTTTGTTACTTACGTGCATGGTCCTTATGAATCAATGGTGCGCAATCGCCCAGAAATATGCTTCGACTTAATTACTTGTGCATGCTCACGCTTACCTGTGTGCCAGCGCAACGCGGCAAGGTGCAGCGAAAGAGCAAGCTTAGCGGCTGCGTTAGCTACTCTTCAATGCATGATGTGCTGCTTAAATGTGCGATCAGCGGGCTTCGCAGCACCAGCAAATGCCATTAGCACTAACTGCATTTGTTGTTGCACCATGTAATGGATTTAATCTTGTGCGCGAGTGAGTGCGGGAGGGAGTGCGGAGTGAGAGTAGTGCTTTAAAGCGCACATTGTACACATCGCAGCAGCGCTTGATTATGAATGCATGAACCGACATGCACATGTGCACGATTATGTGCTGATAAATGCAGCGGCGAAATGAAGTTGTGCGCGTGCAAGTTGCGTGCTTGTTGTCTATGTTTGTTTACAAACGTCAATTTTGTTGACACATATGTACGTATGTATGGTATAAGTACAAAAGTACATATATGTACAAGAGGCGTTCCAAAGTAAACAGGACTTTTTGAATCTAGCGCCCCCTGGTGGCGCCATCTATATTTCGACTGGTGCGTTAGAATCTGCTATCTTTATCGATTGTCCAGTGAGACATGACATTTCATTTATTGGAAGTGAAGTTATTGCGTTTTAAGTGTCAGTATGTTTGTGTAATCGGTGCGAAAATGAGCTTCGAACCAAGATCCAACATAAAATTTTGTTTTAAAATTGGTAAAACTTGTACCGTAACATTTCAATTGATGAAACAAATTTATGGCGATGATTACCTATCCCGTAGCAGAGTGCACGAGTGGTTAATGTTTTCAAAGTGGTCGTGAGGACATAAATGACGATCAACATGTGGGCCAATCAAAATCCGGGATCACCGGAAATTCCATCGAAACTGTGCGTGAATTCACCAGAAATCAGCATTGAAATTCATGGAAATGAAATTGAATATCTCCAAAGGATCGATTTATCGCATTTTGATCGCACATTTGGGCTTACGAAAGGTGTGTGCACGGTTTGTTCCGCACAAATTAACTGACGACCACAAATTGCTCTCATCGATCGACGCTTGTGACCGATTATTTGACCAAAAATCACATTTTAACCATTAACTACTCCCAGTATTCACCTTATATGACACCGTGCGACTTCTTTCTTTTCGGAAAAATGCATTTGCCCATGAAAGGAAAGCATTACTTGCTTGCACCGGCATACTGGCGGCCATACCGGCCAACGAGCTAAAACACTTATGGACCGTGCAAAAAACTGTATTGAAGCAGAAGGAGACTATTTTGTAAAAAATTCCTTTTTTTATTTTTTTTAAGTCCTGTTTACTTTGGAACACACCTTGTAGTCCGATCTGAGAATTTTTTTCGAATATTGTATCGTTGTCTTGAGAAAGAAGCCATGCAAAATTTCATAAAGATCTTGTTAAAAAAAGTGGTATTCTACAGAACTAGATTTTATCGATCATTGTGTATGATAGCTATATGCTGCAGTACTTTTGCTATTTTTCTTTTGGGAAAGAAATCGCAAGGAGTGCTAGGAGAGACTCTTCTCCTACGATGCCGACCGAAAACAGTGATATATCAGCACGTCCTTCTGAGACAAGCAATGCTCAAGTGTTAAAAAAGGACTAATACAGTGGATAATGAGACAAAAACATCAATTTAGTCGAAGGAGTTGCAGGTCAATACGGCTTAGGTGAAAGAAATGAGAGAGAGAGATCGACTAATTCCATTTTGTCAAGAAAACAAATTAATAATTTCGAACACATTATTTAGCCTGCCTTTAGACTTTATACATGGAAATCTCCATCGGACGCCTCTGATAATATCATCAGAAATCAAATAGATTACATTCTGATAAATAATCGCTACTGTTCCTCAATAAAAAAGTCAATACATATCCAGGAGCGGATGTACCTTCGGATCACAACTTGCTACTGGCAAAATTGCGTATTAGGCTAACCGTAATTAAAAAAGTAAGCTTCAATTTAAGCTAAATGTTGATAAGTTGCGGGACGAAAATGTGAAATGCCTATTTGAAAGTGAAATCAATGAAAAAATAAATGATATCCCATCAGGAAGTGCTGAAAGTACATGGAGCGACTTAAAAGAGATAATTTGTACCACAGCAAAAAACTCTCTTGGAATAAAAAATAAAGAAAATAATAAAAATAATTGGATGACAGATGACATAATTAAACTAATAAGTAAACGCCGGGAATATAAAAATAAAAACACTGTATAGACAACTGAATAGGAAAATAAGGAAGATGATCCGTAATGCAAAAACAAACTGGATAAACAATGAATGCCAAGAAATTGAAAGACTACAATTTTTACATGATACCTTCCATTTACACAAAAAATTGAAAGAAGCCGCAGGTATTCATCGTAAAAATCCGCCCTCAATCCTCATAAATGATAACAATGAGGTGGTATTTGATATAAATGAAAAGAAAAGTATATGGAAAAAATATATTGAAAACGTTTTTTCGGATGACAGTAGATTGAACCAGAATCTTCATCTTCATCACAGACCAACTGGCAATTATATTAGCAACAGGTCCGGATGAGGTACCTGCTGAAATTTTAAAGTTAATAAATGACAAAAATATGACTCTTTTACTAAAGCTTTTTAACCAAATTTATGACAATGGCCAATATCCTAAAGACTGGTTAAAATCAACATTCATACCACTACCTAAGAAAAATAATGCGAAACATTGTAATGGCTTATTAGAAGAATCCTAAAAATCCCATGGACAGATCGAGTTACAAACAGTGAAGTTTTGAGAAGAGTGAACCGCAATAGAGAGTTGTTAAGGACTATAAAACAAAGAAAAGCAGCCTACCTGGGACATATTATGAGGCACTCTAAGTATGAGCTCCTACAAATAATTATCCAAGGTAAAATTGAAGGAAAACAAATTTCGTGGCTTCGAAACATTCGACAATGGACAGGAATCCAGAACATTGGCAACCTTATAGATGTGGCGAGAGATAGAGAGAAATATGCTGCGATAATTCAAAATCTGTGATATTTTTTATTTTTTTTTTCTTTCAATATACAATATATAGTATATATTTTACAAGTAAATACATTATTATATTAATATTAAGCTTATTAATATTGTACATAGTACTAAATGTTATATGATCACCAATATTCGAATACGGGTGGCAAATAAAGAAGAAGAAGACCGCCGATCGAACGTCCGCGAGAAAACCCAAGCATTGGGGAATCCCGCATGCGTCTTTATCTGCATGAAATATAGAGCATGAGAAAGTTGTTGGCTAGGTGCTGCGCTCGCTCTATTGACTAACCGAAATGTCTCAGCAATATTAAACGATGTTTCAGGGCAACTCGAAGGAGTTTCTGCACTGTTATCTGACAGTTCACAACCGAACGGTATTTTATTGGCTGGAAAAGTGTGAATACAGTGGATTTCTGGATTTCACAGGGTGTGGCCGTCATCTAAAGCAAATTATGATCAAAACGGCGATAAAATATAAAAAATTGGTAATTGAAAATCAATGATTATTAATAGTCAGAGATCTTACTGGCGTCGTTGGAAGATCGGAGGAATCAGTGATAACACTTTTGAAAGATAGTTTGGGCTTAAAAAAGTGAAATCCCGATTGGTTCTAAAATCACTAAATTTGTTTGAAAAACAGTATCGCGTTAAAATCTGTGAAACAATGCTTTCCGACTACGAGGATGTCATGAAACATATTTTTATTGGCGATAAATTTTGGATCTATGCTTTCGACCCGTAAACAGACTAGTAATCGGCTGAATATCTTGGCAAAGGTGAGCCGAAGCCGAAAAAAACAAGTCAAAGGAGGTCAAAAATCAAGGTTATGTTGATAGATTTCTTCGATTGTCGGTGTGATGCACTCCGATTTCCTTCCGATTGGCCAAACTGTTAATAAGGAATACTTTTTCAGTGTTATTAGTCATTTAACGACATATCATGTTATTAGCTCTGTGTGACAAACGACCGCTCCGACGAAACCGTTTTGAGGCAATTGAAGACTTCAAACGTGAATCGCAACACAAATATTTTATATTTATACCCTGAACAGGGTATATTAAGTTTGTCACGAAGTTTGTAACACCCAGAAGGAAGCTTCGGAGACCCTATAAAGTATATACATTAGGGTGATTCAAAAAATTTTTTTTTTTTTTTTTTTCAATTGGTACTCGCAAAAATAGGTTCCTAGACACCTCTAAGAAAGCCTCTCCAAATATGAGTTTTTAATTGTAACGGGAAGGTCCTCCGCCTAACGGTTTTCTATTTTTTCTTATTATCAGATAGAAAAATTTATATCTCGCTTCCAACTACTTGAAAAAATATCTTGTTAATTAGGTTTTGTAGGAAATTGAATGCTCTAAAATATGGTCTCTTATGATTTTTTCGTAAACCCAACCGTTTAAAAGATATTAACGGTTGAAATTTGATTATTTTTGGAAAAATTCTTTTTTTCTTATTAATTTTATAACTCAATGAAAAAAAATTATTATGAATGATGATACACATAGTTTTGTAGGAAATTTACTGCTCTATAAAAATGGTCTACTACGATATTTCGATTAAGTTAAGCGTTTACGAGATATTCATCGTCAAACATCAATGCATATTAGGGTGATTCAAAAAAAAATTTTTTTTTTTTTCGTTTGGTACCCTGAAAAATGGGTTCCTAGACACCTCTAAGAAAGCCTCTCCAAAAATCTATTCATAATAATTTTTTTTCATTGAGTTATAAAATTAATAAGAGAAAAAAAGAATTTTTCCAAAAATAGTCAAATTTCAACCGTTAATATCTTTTAAACGGTTGGGTTTACGAAAAAATCATAAGAGACCATATTTTAGAGCATTCAATTTCCTACAAAACCTAATTAACAAAATATTTTTTCAAGTAGTTGGAAGCGAGATATAAATTTTTCTATCTGATAATAAGAAAAAATAGAAAACCGTTAGGCGGAGGACCTTCCCGTTACAATTAAAAACTCATATTTGGAGAGGCTTTCTTAGAGGTGTCTAGGAACCTATTTTTGCGAGTACCAATTGAAAAAAAAAAAAATTTTTTTTGAATCACCCTAATATATATACTTACATATATAAATGATCAGTATGTTGAGCTGAGTCGATTTTGCCATGCCCGTCCGTCTGTCTGTCTGTCTGTCCGTCACAAATGTTATTTTCTCTTCAAGAAGCTGGTCATTTGTTGGAACTGTCGATATCGGACCATTATAAGATATAGCTGCCATACAAACTGAACGATCGGAATCAAGTTCTTGAGTGGAAAACTTTCACATTTGACAATGTGTCTTCACAAAAGTTGGCACAGGTTATTTTCTAAGATAATAATGCAATATACGAAGAAATTGTTAAGATCGGTTAACTATAGCATATAGCTGTCATACAAACTGAATGATCGGAATCAAATGCTTGCATGGGAAACTTCCTCATTTAACGACATATCTTCATGAAATTTGGTTAGAGTTATTGTTCATAGAAATGATGTAATATCGAAAAAAAAATTTCAGATCGGCTCACTATAGCATATAGCTGCCATACAAACCGAACGATCGGAATCAAGTTCTTGTATGGAAAACTTTCGCATTTGACGTGGTATCTTCACGAAATTTGACAGTAATCCATGCTTAAGGTAAAAACATAATCTCCGAAAAAATTGTTCAGATCGGATTACTATAACATATAGCTTCCATACAAACTGGACACATAGTTACTAAAAGAAATGCACCTGTGAAGGGTATATTAGCTTCGGTACAGCCGAAGTTAACG
Source organism: Bactrocera tryoni (assembly GCF_016617805.1). Taxonomy (NCBI): domain Eukaryota; kingdom Metazoa; phylum Arthropoda; class Insecta; order Diptera; family Tephritidae; genus Bactrocera; species Bactrocera tryoni. The sequence continues at coordinate 57,566,414 of NC_052502.1, read as the reverse complement.
TTTTTTCTTGTTATAATTAAAATAATGAAGAAAATCTTTCTATTTTTTGCTAGTTTGACCGACAAATCATGTCCTATTTTTAATTTTTTAGGAATTTACATACCGTAATTAAAATTGTTTTTTAAAAAGCTCAATTTCGAAATTCGAAGAAAAGTATTTTGATTTTAAAAGCTAACTAAATTTTGATTATGATAATACCTCATAAAAAATATTGTATTGGACCCATATGCAGAAAAAAATCGATTTCGACATATAGTGCGATTATTATTCATTATAAACATTATAGTCATGAACTAAAATAGTATTTAGTGGAAATATATGTTAATCACAATGTAATAAAATTTTCGCTTTTGGCAATTTGCATTTTAATAAATTGCGAAACTAAATTGTCGATGCATATAAAATACGCGCAATTTTAGTTTAGCAAAACGGCAAATTATGCACGTCAAAGAAAATTTGAAAATAATTGAAATTAATAATCACAAAAACAACAATTTCATTTAGACACAAACGAAACAAAATGCGAAATTAAAACTAAACACTGAATGTGCCAAGCGCAATTGGAAATGGAATAAATGGCCAAAAGCAAAATGAAGCAGGAAAAATATTTATTATTAAATATGTACATATATTTATGAGCTTATGCATGTGCAGTATGGCTAGGGTTTCATAACTGAGCTGAATAGGTTCACAATTAAATAAGGTCAGATCCATTTCTTTCTTAGTCTAAAACTTTGTATTACTACAAGTAGTCTAATGACTTTCAAACTTATGGTAGGTAATTGATTGGACTCCTGTCTGATATGAACTCATATAAAAAATTGGTTACGAAAAGTGTTAAAATATCAGTATTAGCGTTTCGATGACTGATATCCACAAAGTGACGGGATATTTGTCTAGAGTGGTAATAATGTTTTCGGCAAGCAAATTACCCGAGACAGAATGCGAGTTTTGCAGTAATAATTTTAGTGCATGGAAAGCATATCAAACATGTAGGTCAAAAATGCATTTACTTTGACAAACGGAAGTCTAATCTCCAAAAGAAAATCTGTCCCTCTAAAACGTCTTATAAGAGCGTTTATGCCGCTATGTCTGAAACTCCCCGCAAAACTGATATGGCTATGACGTTGAGCAATGCCAAAAGCTCCGTCAGGATCGGGGAGGACATCCTCGAGGTTTCAGACAAGGCAACTTTCTGTCGTGCGACTTCTTCAATCTGCTGCTTAAGAAAATAATTCGAGCCGCAGCACTTAATCGAGCAGATCTTCTATAAGAGTGTACAGCTGCTGGCGTACGCCGATGATATTGATATCATTGGCCTCAACAACTGCGCCGTTAGTTTAGCTTTCTCAAGATTGGATAAGGAAGCGGAGCAAATGGATCTGGTAGTGAACGAGGGCAAGACGAAATATCTCGTCATCAAACAAACAGTCGTCGCATACGTCACTTGGCTCACACATCACTGTTGACAGTCATAACTTCAAAGTCGTAGATAATTTCGTCTATCTTGGAACTAGTATTAACAGCAACAACAATGTCAACTCCGAAATCCAACACAGAATAACTCAACTCGGCGAATAACGCAGTCGATGGAAAGATGAGCTGTACGAGTTATGCGACGATATTGACATAGTACAGCGAATTAAGAAAGCGGTTACGGTTATCGTCTGAATGGATGAAAACACTCCAGCTCTAAAAGTATTCGACGCAGTACCCGCCCGGGGAAGCAGAGGAAAAGGAACACCTCCACTTCCTTGAAAAAATCAGGTGGAGAAGGATTTGGCTTCGATTGGGATCTCCAATTGATGTCAAGCAGCGAAAAGAAAGAGCTGTCGTAAACTCGGGTAAAGAAAGAAGAAGAAGTGTGGACCCAGTTGCTGCAGGAAGTGGTCTTTAATTGGGACTCCCGGTGGAATTTATTTGAGCCAGCCACGGCAGTAACCTGCCCGAAATAATTTTTAAAACATTATGGCAGACCCTTATCTTTATAATAAAGCTAAGTTCTTGGCCATAATATTATTATTTCTTCTTGAAAACCGCATGTCTAAAAAAAATTTCCTTTATTTGAAAACACTTGCAAAATCTCACCTCTAAAATTATGTCTTATATTTTACCAATATGCAAACTATGCTCACCAAACTTAAGGAAAATAGTGATGGTAAATGCTTTTCAGTACTTTAGCAAGTATTCTTTTGGTGCTCGCTTATAAGCAAACAATATCTTCTGGTTTCGAACTAACGCTTAGCGTCCTGGTAACTACGTTCCATTATGGTAACTATTGCAGCTCAGCTGTAGTTATGTGCATGTCAATTTATGCAAATACGACTCTGGAATATTTTCAAAAATACTCAAATTTCATATGAATTGCGAAACTGAGTTAGCAGCAGCATTAAACTGCCAACTAGTTGGTATTTAAATTGCATAGCTTTGTTGGCAGTTGAGTTGACAACGTGTGCGTGTATTTCAGCAATTCTCTGTGCGCGCCAATCTGGCAAATATATAAATTCAATTAGTGAAGTACTGGCGTTTCATAAATATTCATTACGCAAGTGCTCTTCATCATCAGCAGCAGCATATCTGCACTTGATTATTATAGTCGCACATGTGTAAATATGCCATCTAAAACACGCCTAGTTACATATATAAGTATGTAAGCTGCAAAGGTAGTTTATTCAACTGTTTTGTCAGAGTGCATATTAATCCGGTTACTTGTAGTCATAAAAATATTGCAGAAACTTCAAATCACCACTTTACATGAATTATTGAACACAGAAATGTGTCCATAGAGATTGAAGTTATTATTATTGTCGAAGCAGATTTTAGCTTCTTAATATACTGCAATTTTTCTATTCGACTCAACTTTTGTAGAAGATTCTTTGAAAATGTCATGTCACACATTTAAATGTAATAGTTATTAAAAAGTTCACACATACTACAATATTAGGATATTTGCGATTATATGAACATAAAAGGTTTTCAGCTGACATTTGTTTCGTCACAGAATCATAGTTCAAATCTTTGAAGAAGTATAATAATCGTTTAACAATTGAAAAGCATTGAGTCGACAAGATTTGACTTATGCTTATTGAATTGTTACAGAAAACACAGAGATTATGGTCAACGTATTTTAGTAGATGAGACAGCGCATATAATTTAGAAAGTAATGATGATTATAATTTATCGAATGTGAGAAATGTTTTGTTTTCAGGTAGCAAGATGGTAGATATATTTTAAAAGTAACTTTTGATTGTTACATTTCTGTAAACAATAATCCTAGTCTTTATAACCATTATTACCAAAATGACCAAAACCCATAAAATAGTGAAGATGAGAATAGGTTAGATTAAATGGGTGATCCTCACAGGGATCTCACTTGGACTGCTAATACCGCCTGTCCGTTATGTTACCTAAAATTCCTATAAAATTGTTTACAAAGACCTTAATGAAGTCACGAAACGCTTTGAGCCCATCAAAAAATTGTTGAGGCGGCTTATGTCAGTCTCAGCTATGCCTCTTGATTTGTCGAAAGTATGACTGCCAATATGTTCCGAAATCAATCTTAGAAAGCTAGAAAAAGGAGGAGAAAGTGACTGGATATTTCCACCGCACCTACTTTCGAACAATTTTAACAATTTGCATCCGTCGGTTGCGGCAATATGAACTTTGCTAAGGGAAAGAGGTTCAGTAGATCTCCAAAGTTCACCTTTAAACTAGAAAGATCTCACAGCCGCGCAGAAGCTGGTCGTCGACTAACGCTTGCTAAGCACTCGCGAAGTCTTTAACTCCAGTGCTAGAACGTAAGATAGCAACGGAGATGCAACACGTTCTCATCCTGATGTGAGCGGGGTAAGGGTGTCCCTCTTGCCAACTCATCGGCTTTGTAGTTTTGAACGATACCACTATGAACAGCAACCCAAACGAATCTGAGAATAAAGTAGACTTATGCTACATGCAGTCAGAATAGTATAGATATCCCATAATCCCCTCCCTAATTTTAAGCGCACAGTTTGCGAGTTCAATGTATTGCCGCTCTGTTGTCAGAGTGAATAATCATCACCTGAAAAAAGTTGCACTTCGCAGGAGTAATAAACTGATACCCTAATAACAGCCACTATTGCCTGATAAAGACTACAGTAGTCCGTTTCCCTAAGGCTAAGGTTGACGGAGAGCTCTTTACAGAAGACTTCGCTCCTAGCTACGATACATCTGTGTAAAAGCTCATTGCGTTTCTTCTTCATTGACTTATGCCCATCTAAATATCCCTCGTCGGTATGTGAGTGTAGAAATTGTCACCAAAAGTAACCTCTATGACACAGTGCTCTAAGTTTTCAGGGATGCAATTGAAGAAGGAGAGAATATCCCTATTTTGCTCACCTTCATATACCCAGCTCCCCTGAATCTTAGCGCAACCTTCGCAACAATGCACCTGTCGGCAATATTCACGGGTGCGACCTGTGAAATGTCATTAAGTGTAATTGTTGGTGTAATTCGCAGTACTACGTAGACGTCCCTATCTCTTCACTATAGCTCTGTAGGGAAGCATAAGTGAAGTATAAGGCAAAATATATCTTATTTACCCTCTCCTCCATATTTGGCCACCATGAGAACTTTCACTCAAAGATAAGTCTCAGATATTTCATCTTATCGCCAAGTTGAAGGGGTGAAACTTCGAAAAGGAGGAGAGTGACGTCCGGAATTTTGTACCTCCTGATAAATAAAACCATTACAGTTTTACTTCGGTTGACGGATAAACCATTTCTATTCGCTCAGTTGAATACCATTTTGAGGTAAATTTGGCAGTGAGAAAGATGAGAATAAGCTATTAGAAAACAAAATATTGTTTCAGTTTGGTCAAGTACATTCGTTTTAAAGTTTTACAAAAGCTTTAGTTTATTGTATAATTACAAGCTTAATTAATATAAATATTTTTCATATTTTTGGATAATTCCTACTAATAAAGCGGCTCAATGCTTGAATAAAAATATATATCAATTACTAATGTAGTTGTCCCAGGAATGACTTTGCTTTCAATTGGAATTTGAAGGTTCAATTACTCGAAATTGTTATTTAGCACGAGGTCACTGAATGCTATGAAATATGACTGGCAATATTTTGAACTCCTTCACCCTCTTACCAAAAGCTTAAGCATAAGTGATGAATATTAATATTTAATATATGGTACATACTTAACACATATTTTCAACCCTTCCACTACTAGAAAAAATTTAATTATCTGAGGAAAATACATATATTATATAGTATGCAAAATCAAGGCATAAAATCTAAATGACACTGCATTTGTGCGCCTCTCGAAGTAAGAAAAAAATCATTGAATAAAAGCAAATTAGCAGCAACAGTTGAAGGAGCAAAAGGAGAAATCACGAAACGGATGTGTGACACAGTTCGCTTCAAGTTTCAATTTTTTTGGTCAACGCAGCATCAATAACCGTATATTAACGACACAAAGATCAAGGGGATCGTTGAAAAGAAAGGCGACAGTGGAATTAAGAGGCACCACTAGGCTCTGCACTACGCCAAGAAGTATTTATAAGCATGTATATCACTTAATCAGCGTCGCACAATTTGTAAGTGTGATGTATGTGTGTGTGTGCGAGTTATTGGCAACTTTAGTAGGCTGTAATGGCGTACAGGGAATGGTAATGTAGCTGCGCAGAGTGATTTGCTCGCAATAAAGCAACTACTGCTGCGGTGAGTGCTGGCGTTTCGGTCTCATTTTATGCCAATCACGTTTGAGCGGCAGTGAATGAAGGCCATTGGCCAAAGTGCATATTAGCCGCAAATTGCTCATATGTGGTCTACACAAACACACTCACATAAAATTGTGTACTTATAATGTGTATTCGCATAATACTCCGTGCCAACACTGTATATACCATACAATGTACATGTGTAGCTGATAAACATTCTTATGTACTTGTGAGGACTTAAACGCAGTGTATATGAGCTGCAAATGACTGCGCTAAAAACCGCATTATGTTCATAAAACGGGCGAAATCAAATTGAAATAAAATGCAGACATCAGCGTCGACAACGTGCGTGAGTGCACTTAAATATTATTTAGCTTATTGATATAAATAACACATCATCAGGACATACATATAGAATATAAGCACTTCTAATATACTTGATTGCATAACTCTCTTTTAATTCTTCGCTCTTGTTGGACATAGATCGCGTGAGATTTATACGTGAGAGGTTAGATAAGGGTCGTTTAGTTTATGAACTCCAGAATGAGTTTTCTGCTTGTTGTATCTGCTATGACAAGGACACGGCTGAATCTATAGTATTGCTCTGTTCAGTTATAGCCTTTAATAAGAGTATTAAACAATCATCAGAAACAATATTCTTATATTCTATTTTCTGTAGATTAAATAGAAAATGGAACAGAGAAATCGAGCGATAAACGAACGGAAGCCGAAATGGTAGTGAAATTAAAAGTTCGTATTGTTTCGGTGTAAAACATATTTTGTTCATAATTGTGATTATTATTGAATTCTATATAGTTTCTATTAAGGCCGATGCACCGATTAGAGTAATCTTCTAACTATTTGGTTCAAGTTTTCTTCAATGACGGTAATATTTTACCAGTAAGCGTTCCTTTGAGGCTTGTAAAAAGATCGCTGAGCTCTGAGAGCCTGATGTGGAGAGTACAGTGGATTTGTCTTAGCTGTCTGGGCACTGTTTTTATATGCTCGAATATGGCTGCTCATTTGACGTAACCTCTGTTACACAAAATCTATAGGGTATATGTAGCTTTCTCACATATCTTTATAAAATTCCTTATAAAGTAACCTTCACTCGATTTAAAGATTATTTATATCAAACAACGTGGCTGGGAAGAACATTAGATGCAAAACCGGGGGCATTTTCAGATTCAGTAATAAAATACTTTTTTCAAAATTGAGGAACTTTTTTCCAATAGCCTTTTTTTGTCAGATCACGCGTGAGTCGTGTCAAGCTGTCACAATATTTTTGTTCAGTACTGTTTGGCATTTCATCATGGAAAAACTTAAGCCTGAACACCGCCTACAAATCGTTCAACTTTATTACGGAAGTTTACATTCTGTAAAAAATGTGCACTTCGGTCAACCTATGGTCAACATAATCGTCCTATTGAGCGTAATATTCCCAACACCATCACCCATCTTGTGACCCAGCTTTCATTATTGGATAATATTCAATCGAATGGACCACGTCCAGCACGCAGTGAAGAAAATATAGCAGCCGTAGTTGAGAGTATACACGAAGACCGTGGAGAGCCAATTCGGCACATTCGCAGCAACTCGGACTGACGTGTGGAACGAATTGATGCAATTTACGTCCAGATCTTAACAGCTTATGCAAGAACTGAAGTCGGTCCACTTGCCCAAGCGACATCGCTTTGCTCTATGTGGTCTTGAAAAGTTCCAAATTGTGTTTAGTAATGAGACCCGTTTCTGGCTCAATGAATAATTAAGAAAGCAAAATTGCCACATTTGGGAAGAAGAGCAATCTGAAGAGATTCAAGAGCTGCCATTTCATCCAGAAAAAGCAACGGTTTGGTGTGGTTTGTGGACCGGTGAAATTATAGTTCCATACTTCTTCAAAAATGATGCCGTTATCGCACCATGATAACCGACTATTTGACGCCTGAAATTGAAGCTCGTGATCTCGGCGACATTTGGTTTCAACAAGAAACTTTTAACACATCACTTCAATCAACAGATTTATTGAAAGAACGCTTCGATGAGCAGATAATTTCACGTTTTGAGCCATTCGATTGGCCACCAAGATCGTGTGATATCACACCGTTAGACTCTTTCCAGGATAGGGATATGTAAAATCCAAAGTCTATGCGGACAATCTCGTTTCGATTCAAGCCTCGGAGCGACACATCATGCGTGTCATTCGCTAGTTACCAGTCGAAATGAATATTTGAACGAGATTATCTTCAAAAAATAAATGCCAAAGAATGTTTTTTCGAATGATAATAAACATTCCTTATTAGATTTGAAGTTTCTGTGGTTTTTCTTTAAAAAAAGAGGGAACCTCGAAATGGATCACCTTTAACATATAGATTATATATAAGAAAAGCAACCATATATGGTATTATAGCTTCGGTGTCTGAGGCATCCCCTTTGTATAGGGCTTTCACAAGCCTAAATATTCATTATCGAAATGCCCAACACTATTTTTTAACAACTTCAAAGTGTCCGCTATTTCAATAAACTTTAATGGTCATCCAAAATAATTTTGTGTATCTTTTGAGTTTTCTTTTGTAACATAATATATTTTTTAAATAATTTAAACGAAAGTGTGACTCACACTAAAGGGTCAAACTACGAAACATTTGAATTCAATTCTAGGGGTATTTTCTAAATATAATCGATATAAACTTTTTGGCCTATTTTGTAGTGCCTGTCAAAAATTTTCAGTAAATTCCTTTTTATTTTGACTCCAACTTTCCCATTCAGGTTAAAGTAATTTCCTAAAAACATTTACCAATTTTTCTTTTCAGTTAAAATTTCTCGAATTCAAAGTTCCAGTAGCAGTATTAACACCTAATAACTCGTCCACTGTTGACTCGTTAAATAGTTTACAAGAAAATATGCTAATAAATTGTGTGACTAGCAAAGCTGCATACAATCCATGGAAATACAATTTATTTACTTATTGCATTCAACCTATAAGCTTCTTCTACATTCTTTTATACTCTCCTATATTTAATCGTTTCGCTTAAACCAGTGCTGTCACTGTTTTACATTAATGCAAATGCTTGGATTCTATTTATTTCTATTTCCTTTTCTCGTAATATTGCAAGTGATTTAGAATGTAGCTATCCATTATTGGCTAAGGTTGAAAATCTGCAGTCGTTTGCCTGCCACTAAATGATGCCAATCTTCGATTACAGCCTGCAAATGCAAATTCAAATAGAAGGAAATGTACTTCGATATTGCCGGTAGGCTACTTGCAGCCTTGAAATGTACATACATATGTACATGTCTTTGTGTATTGTAGCTATTGACATAAGTAAACCTAGATAGTAGTTGATTTATAAAAATTAAAAAAAGACAATGCAAAGTTAAATGGAAGCAGAAATATAAAAAAGAAGACACGTTAACTTCGGTTGCACAGAAGCTATACAATTCTTTTCAAATACAAAAGATTCCGCACAAGAATTTAGTTTTGATCGGTTAGTTTGTATGACAGTAACTTCTTCGGAGATTATTCCACCGTTGCCTGTGATAAAATGCCACATTTCGTCAAGATGCATTGCCAAATAAAATAGTTTTCCATAGAAGCACTTTATTCCTATCATTCAGTTTGTATGGTAGCTATATGTTGTAGTAATCCGATGTCGGCGATTCTGACAAATGAGCAAATTCTTGGGGATAAAAGGATGTGAGCAAAATTTCAGATTGATATCTTCGAGACTGAAGGAGTAGTTCCCATATATACAGTATATAGTATGTGCTGGGTTTTCTAATAGAGAATATGATTTCTAAGACCTGTTCCGGGCATTTTTAATATGTCATGATCTGTAATTTTTTTTCATTATTTTCAGTAATGTTTACCATTTCATCATGGAAAGATATACGCAAGAACAACGTTAGAAATTATCCAATTTTATTTTTAAAGTAATCGTTCTCCAATTGCAATTTTTCGTGTGCTTTTGCTATTTTATGGTAGTAATAGTTGTTCCCCTGTGTTCGGTATTCGTCGAATTGTTGAAAAATTCGAGCGTACATTTTCTTTACATAATATTCAAGTGTCAATAAAACGAAGAACTGCTCGAAGTAATGAAAGTATCGCTGCCGTCCAGGCATGTGTTTCTGAAGACCGCTATTTGTCAAGTCCAAGACGTTCTCAAGGATTTAGGATAGCATCCACATTAAAATGATCTTAATTGAGAACTGAAGCCATTGGACCACCGTAAGCGTCGTGAATTTGTTGATTTCGCCTTGAAACAACTTAAAAACTGCAACAATTTTTTTAAGAAAATCATCTTATCCGATGAGATCACTTTCATCTGAGTGGTGCGGTAAATAAACAAAACTGCAGATTCTGTGGTCCGAAAAAAAAAGCAACAAATTATTCCAGAACAGCCATTACATTCGCATAAATTAACAGTTTGGTGTGCTTTTTGATGAATGAAGCTGCTGACACCATTATCAATGAAGAGCGGTATAGATCTATGATAACCAACTTTTTAAGGCCGCAATTAAAAGAAGTTGATCTTGACAACATCTGATTCCAGCAAGACGAGGCTACGTGCCACACAGCCCGTGAAATAACCGAATTATTGTTTGAGAACAATTCGATTGTACTTCGCAACAAATAAATCATATTTGCATTTCCTTAACAATTTGCGTGTTTTTTTAAATAAATCGGATAACTCTTATTGGAAAATCCTATATAGTATTTAATAGGGTCTCCTATGTTTCCTCCTGGGTGTAACAAACTTCGTTAATAATGTACGAATCAGGGTATATGAATTGCTGATTTGTGAGGTAGGCTCTTTTGAGTTCAACCTATCCGCCAAGATCGTGTGATATTAAACCGTTAAACTTTTTTCTGTAGGAATATGTAAAGTTTAAAGTCAATGCGGGCAATCCCGCTTCGTTTCAGGCCTTACCGAAAAACATCACGGGTGTCATTCGCCAGCTACCAATCGAAATGCTCTAACGAAGTTATCGAAAATTGGACTCAACGGATGGACCATCTGAAACCTAGCCGCGGCCAACATTTGAAAGAGACAGTCTAAATAAAATAAATGTCAAATAATTTTCTTTCGAATGATAATAAACATTCCCTATTAATTTTGAAGCTCCTGTGCTTTTTCGAAATCTTGAAATGGATTACATTTTATACTGTGCTTATTTAGTTTAAGTTTGGCTGGAGTAGATCTTTATACTGATTTATTTAGAAAATTTAAATTTTATTAAAATAAACACATTTTCATTAAATATAAGTACTTAAAAATTATGATTCCTACGTAACTAAAGATACTACTAAAAAATATTTCCTTCAGAAACCTAGAAACTGAAGATTGATTTTTGGTGGTGAAACTACAAGCTAGAGTCTCAAATGGTGGACACTGATTAGTTTCAGATTTAAAAGTTCTAGTAGAGCTTTAATTGCCATCTGATATTTAGATACTTGTGGTTAGTCTAGACAAATTGAAGGAAATTTGATGAATTAAGTAGATATCCTCAGGAGAGACGGTTTTAAGTACAAATATTACACTAAACGATTTCTTTAATTTGAAATGGACTCTTTTGTACGGAAATACCCACAGATACTTCATTGGACGAGCAATGTATAGATTCACGTGTAAGTTTACTGCATTGAACTTATATGAGCGCTTAAAAATTATTATATTACAAATACATACATAGTACATATCGTCACCTGAAATGCAGAACAACGTACTACCAAAAAAATCGAAATTGATTTTTTCATGGGTTACGATTCATTAAATCATATTAGGATATTAAATATTACATTAAATTTTCAGCTTCCACATTCGGATATAATCAATATATATAACTACTTTATAACCAACGTATAACTATTTTGTAACCAAAACTCAAATTTGGTTTCAATAAGAGTGGCTGCTATTATATCGTTTTTCCGTCGCATGATGTTATGATATTTTTCATCTTAGTTGACGATATAAACATTTCTCAGCCTATAAGTGCTTAGAGTTTAAATAAATATGCTAGTGAATTTAATAATCTATAATTTCGAACATTTGACTTGAGTAAGAGTGGTACTATAAGTAAATATGCTACTCTTTGTGGAAACACAAATATACATTTTTCAATAGATACATATATTCATATAAATCCCGGTATATTTGTAGATGTAAGCATAATTTCGCTTTCTCATTTGAAAACATACATCCGTACCTACAGGAAATTTGTACGCTCATTTTGTTCTTATTAAAAATGTAAAATATTGACCAGGTACTTCTGTATACCCCATCGTTACCTCTTTGCTATCGACTATTTTGCATGCCTCTGTTATTGGTTGAATGGGCGCAGTAGACAAAATAATTCCAGGCGAAACATATAAGCTTTACTGCAACATGCCAATATAGGTAACGCACATGGATGAGAATTGCATTTTGATGAGAAAAACTTGGCCTATGGCGTATGCGCTACCAATCTCTTGGGCAATACGTTCCTATCGAAAACCCTTACAAAAGATTTACAAAGTAATAAATATTTACACTAAAATCAGTATAACCTAGATTTATGGCGAAAAGAAAAAAAACATTGTGACACGTTTATAGCGCCGCCATACATTGATGGGATATAGATGACAATGCTGACGTTCGAGTTGACGTTTATGGCGACGTTGCTGTTCAGGACATCACTGACATTGAGATTTAATATCTACATCATACAAGTAAACACGCGTGTGGGCGCATATGACATAAATATATAAATACTCGTTTGCGTGGCACTCATGTGGGCTTCTGTCATGCAGGGAAGCGTTGGCAAAGCAACCCGACAGTTGAAAGTAAGTAAAACCCGTTATTTATGTATGCACTTGAAGGAAGACGCATGAAGGACGTGTGAGTATGTATATTCAAAGTTAATTTATTATAAATTTTCTTAAGCATAAACGGCATTATTGATGTGCAAATATTTTGACGTTTCATGCGAAAAATATATATTTTTATATTAAATTTATTTGAATACATACTAACTCATATTTTACACAATTTTAGATCGCTTAATTGTGTTATTATTACACTCAGAAGATTAGTGTACTATGTTGATTTATTACTGGACTTAAATTTGAATGAACAATTTTGATTTCAGTAGCATTTTGATGCGTATATAAAGTTTAAAATTATCTCAAATTTATTAGCATTTCACTTTCTGTATGTAAATTTGCGTACACATATGTAGTGGTTTGAAGTATACCTTCAATTCATTGTATATCTTGCTATATATATATAGTGGTTTGAAGTATACCTTCAATTCATTGTATATCTTGCCTTAAATGAAGTTGGTTTCTATTGGGAAATAAATATTTAGGCTGCTAAGGACAGTTTTTTAGTTTAGTTTGATCAAATGTTTCAACAAAGCGACTGGAACCCACCACAATTGTACTTAAGCCTTTTAATTATATTTTCACGAGTTGTGTTGGATGTTTAAAGGAGTGAGATTCACGAAATTTTAACATTGATCTCCCTTGATCTTATGAAGGAAGTGTTGAAATTAGTCCACCTTTTCTTCTGCTGGCATTTGGTAAGAAAAAGTTACGCTTTTTCTTTGATAATATTTGGTCGACAAACTGGCCGATTGGGGTAAAGCTCAAAAATTCTATAAAAAGATCCGGCTACTAACAGAAGGTTTCAAGACTGGAGCATACTCCTGTAGAACCCCCAGAAGTGATCTAGTGACTGTTGCTCAGAGCATACTAAAATGATGTAGGAAACACTTCTCCACCCCAAATGGCAGTGCAAGCATAACACCAGGAGATGTCGAACCCGAATCGATGACGATGGAGCAGACGTTCCATTGCCCGACTATGAAGAATTTCTAATATCAATTACCCGCCGGAAGAACAACAAAGCGCCGGGGGCCAATGGATTGCCGGCCGAGCTATTCAAATATGGCGGACAAAGAATTGATAAGGAGCATGTATCAGCTTCTTTGTAGAATATGACCAACGATTGGAATTTAAGTGTGTTCTGCCCAATCCACAAAAAGGGAGACCCCACAATCTGCGCCAACTACCGTGGGATAAACCTCCTCCAGATCGCATATAAGATCGTATAAAGCGTAGGGTGTGAAATACTGAAGCCCACCGTCAACAAACTGATTGGACGTTGTCAGCGTGGTTTTAGACTTGGAAAATCTACTATCGACCTGATTTTCAGCATGCCCGTGATAAGAATATCAACAAACACCACCTCTTTGTCTATTTTAAAGCTGGCCTAAACAGTATAAAAAGGAATTGTTTCTATGACGCTGTGGCTGAACTAAGTATCGCTGCAGAGCTAATACGGCTGTGTAAACTGACGATGACTAATACCAATAGCTCCGTCAGACTCGGGAAGAATACCCATTGAGGCTTCAGACAAGGAGACTCTCAATCGTGTGACTTCTTCAATTTTTTGCTGGAGAAAATTATTCGAGCTGCAGAGCTAAATAGAGAAGGTACCATCTTCTATAAAAGTGCATAGCTGCTAGCGTACGCCGCTGATATTGATATCAGCCTCAACAACCGCGCCGTTAGCCCTGCTTTCTCCAGACTGGATAAGGAAGCGAAGCAAATGGGCCTGGTCTCCTGGCAGCAAGCAAACAGTCGTCGCACTGGCGACTTGTCTTCTATGTCACTGTTAACAGTCAGAACTTCGAAGTCGTATTTCGTCTAACTTGTAACTAGCACCAAGAGAAACAACAATATCAGCCTTGAAATCCTGCGCAGAATCAATCTTGTCAACAGGTGATGTTTTGTACGAAATAGACAATTGAAGAGTAAAATCTTTTCTCGACGAATAAACATCAAATTCTACAAGTAATGACAATGACATAATCGGCCTTAGGAGTGCTCCAGAGAAAGGAAGATTTATGGTACTTTACGCTTTGGCAACGACGAGTAACGCAGTTGATGGATCGATGACCTGCACGAGGTAAATGGCGACGTTGGCATAGTTCAGCGAATCAAGAGACAGCAGCTACGCTAGCTACGTCAGGTTGTTAGGACAGAAGAGAAAATTTCAGCTGTGAAGGTTTTCAAATCAGTACGCAACGGTGAAGGCAGAGGAGATGAAGATCTCCACTCCGTTGGAGAGATCAGGTGAACAAGGACCTTGCTTAGCTTGGTATCTCGAATTTGCACCAAATAGCGAAAAGAAGAAACGACTGTCGCGCTGTCGTTAACTCGGTTATAACCGCGTTAGTGGTGTCTACGGCAGTAAAGAAGAAGAATAATTGCCAGGCACAGTCTACAATACGAACAGTTGTGGATGGGTTTAGCGCCACATTTACTCTAGTGTTTAATGCGCAACCTCAAAGATACCGTACAGTACAGATTTTCGAAGAAGTTCCACTTAATGGAAGATCTTGTGGAAGGATCTAGGTTTTGGAACAGTAGCCGTGATTAATAGTTTGTCTTGCCTGAATTGGAGGATGCTGATATGGACGACCTTTGGTTCTAACCATATAGGGCTACGTGCCATACAGCGAACGAAACAATTAATTAATTGAAGGAAACTATTGTTGAGTCCATTACCTCGTGAGATTTTACACCGCTGGACTATATTTTGTGAAATTTTGTTAAGTCGCTTGTCTACGCAGATAAACCCGAGCCGATTGATGCCTTTGAGAGAATATTCGTCTCGTTATTGGTGGCGCACTTCCTCAAATGCTGCAAAAAGTGATCGAAACTTGAAAAACAAAAGTACAAGGCCGATTCGGCCGCTGATACTAGCCGTCTACGAAAATGTGCTAAACGATAGTAAATTTCTCTTGCGATTATGGCCCATTTGGGTGTAGAAGGTTAGTATTTATTTGTCCGTACTCGTATTTGATATATTTATACTGAACAGCGTTTACCACAAGTTTGTAACACCCAAAAGAAAACGTCGAAGATAATATATGAGTGATCGGCGTGACGAATTAGTCTCTAAGTTTTCAAGATATCGACCCAAAAATTTGCACTCATCCGTAGGAATCGACGATATTGGACCACTATAGTATATAGCTGCCATATAACTGTTTGGCCAGGTATAGAAATGCACAAATTGTTAATATCGGACTACTACAGCATATATGTGCCTTTAAAACTGGTCTTTGAACTCTATTTGCATTCAATCTTCCCAAAATATGAAAATGTTGTTTATTTGTATTTTTTGAATTTAAGAGTAGTTCAGCGTAAAAGTTGGTGTACTCTGTATATAAATACATAGACATACCACGACGTATGTGTAAGCAAAAATGTTTACTATAAATGCATTTATTGCATTTCCTTTCGTCTTAAATGTGGCTGCCACAAGCAGAATTTAAAATGTGGTATACTTCCCACTTTGAAAGTAAATACAAGACTTTCAGTAAAATGAAGGAAACACCAATGAAAGCAAAGGCATAAAAATTTCTGCACACAACTTTTATTTAATTATCACCTTTTTACAAATAAATAAAGGTACTTACAAATGAATATAAATACCACACACAAGTACATTACATATGGTTAAGTCTTCTCAGATATGTGCAGAAATGAACCTGCCATACTTCAATATTTCTAACTCCACATATATCCGTTAGATGCACTACTGTTTACACAAAAAATACAACAATGCTGGCAAAATAGTTGGTACTACTTTAATGGCTTTCATGGCATTTTACGGCACAAATGGCTTGGAATGTGATAGGATGATATGTTGAAAAATTGGAAAAACGATGGATGGATGTAAAATTGAAAAAGTAATTCATGACGCAGCTCAAACGTGTGTGGAATTTTTCGATATGCATTGCAGTAGTTGAGGGGTCGGAAAACCGGTAGCGGATCAATCAAACGCCATGAGTGACTGTATGGCTGTGCGACTGGGGTGAAATGAATGGATTAGGTGTTGGCGTGAAAGCAAGACACACACATACTGCAATCAGTCAGAGGTGCGTTTCGCAGAACGCGCAACGAAATTCTGATGCCTGTTACATGATAGAGCGTTGCCAGTTGAAAGTGTCAATTTTAGTAAAGAAAATAAAAAATAAAAGTTTGTTTGTTTCTGCGTGGAACTCCATATTCCCTTTTAAAAATATACATATATGTAATTTGACTATTTTTGGAAAAATTCTTTTTTTCTTATTAATTTTATAACTCAATGAAAAAAAATTATTATGAATAGATTTTTGGAAAGGCTTTCTTAGAGGTGTCTAGGAACCTATTTTTCAGAGTACCAAACGAAAAAAAAATTTTTTTTTTTTTGATCCACCCTAATATGCATTGATGTTTGACGATGAATATCTCGTAAACGCTTAACTTAATCGAAATATCATCGTGGACCATTTTTATAGAGCAGTAAATTTCCTACAAAACTATGTGTTTCATCATTCATAATAATTTTTTTTCATTGAGTTATAAAATTAATAAGAAATAAAGAATTTTTCCAAAAATAGTCAAATTTCAACCGTTAATATCTTTTAAACGGTTGGGTTTACGAAAAAATCATAAGAGACCATATTTTAGAGCATTCAATTTCCTACAAAACCTAATTAACAAGATATTTTTTCAAGTAGTTGGAAGCGAGATATAAATTTTTCTATCTGATAATAAGAAAAAATAGAAAACCGTTAGGCGGAGGACCAATTGAAAAAAAAATTTTTGAATCACCCTTATGTATATTCATATCAACAGAAGGCTTTCAGTGCATGCGTGTTGTCAGCTGAACAATTTTGATTTCAACACCGGCAACGATACCCTGCTTTGTATAAATTCCGCATAAAACAACAAAAACATTATTGGTGCGCCAATAGTTACCTTTACAGTGTCGTTGTATCCGTCAATAAAGCGCGTTTTGCCGATTTTGTCATAGTGGAAATTTGCAGCGAAACCGAAAGCGAAATACATAAATAAAACTGCATGTGTGTGCACACATAGTATCACGGTTTTCAAATGTAATGCCATAAAATAATACAAGTGCTATTTCATTATAACAGGCTTATCGGCGCGTGCATGTCAATGCCAAGTCACACATATCTTGTGTTCTTAGTTGCAATTCGAATGTATATTTATGTGTCGTTTGTTTTTGCTCGTATTTTGTTTGCACGGATCAACAACGGCATGATAACATGTCAGGCGTGGCGTATGAGTGACATGTATTTTATGAGCATTTCAGTGCGCATTTGCCCAATGATTTGTGTGTGTGCGTTGATGAAAATTTATTTATATATCTTTCAAATAAACGAATTGGAAAAATTATAAGTTTTTAACACACACACAATAATATTTTAAAATTTTCACCCGTTCAAAGTTTTGACGAATTTATTCATTTTATTAGGCAATAAATTTTAATATCCTCAAATCAATATAATTTATTGTAATAGGCGCTAAAATAGACGACTTTTGTACTCTCGCAACATGTTGCTACAGAGTGATATAGTTTTGTTCATTTAGCGGCAACAAGCCTTTAAAGACGGTCGAGAGATGTTGAGGACATGCCTCGTTCTGGACGATCTTCGACTTCTTCAACTGATGAAAATATTAAAAAAGTGAAGGATATGGTACTTGAAAACCGTCAGGCAAGTGTTAGAAAGATGGGAAGAGAGTTCGAATTCCCTCACGAGCCCATTCGAATGATTTTGGTGGATATTTTGGGTATAAAATGCGTTTTTGCTCGACTCGTCCCAATAAAGCTGAATTTTTTTTCAAAAAGAGTATCATAAGAGTCTCTTCATCGTCCGAATTCCGATCCCAAATTCATGGAGAGTATTATAAGTGCCGATAAGTCATGGGTTTAAGAGCTTGACATGCAAACAAGTCGACAATCATCTGAATGTAAGGAAAAAAACGAGCCGAAGCCAAAAAAGCATGCTAAAGCCCTCAAAGATCAATGTGATGTTCATTTTTTCCGATATTGGTGGTTTGGCCCATCATTCGGCTGGAATTGCCGCTCGTTGTCTGACATCTGTGTATTACAACTGGTGGGGTACAAATGTTCCTTGGCACCCTAGTGTCATAACTAATCTTAACATCAAGATACATGGTTGTTATTTAGTAGTTGAAAAAATATTTAAAAAGTAGTCGTGCCCTCGCTCTGTGATAAGTTGAGTGTACATAATGATTTTCTTTTCTCAGCCCCAAACATACCCTACTTAATGATTTCCGATATTCCATCTGACTTTGAACCGTTCAGCCTTGCCAAATTTTTGATACTTTAATTAAATTAAATAAACAAGTCTTTCTAAAAAGTATGTGGTTTAGCGCTTAATATGAATGGAATTGTTTTAGACCTGGGGCCAAACTTCAATCCCTAATGTATTGAATTCCGATTCTCTGGTAGACTCATATCACTTAAGTATATTAAATTTAGCATTTTCGATTCGAGTTCATGTCACATTGTGTCATTCTATATAGTGTTGTAAAGGTGAGACTTTAAGCTTTATTTAACAAAAAAAAAAAAAATCGGGGAAGTTGAAAAAAAGTTACAGCTGTTCAAAACGGAGTGAAAATAATGAAGAAATTCGCTGTATTTTGAAATTTTTGTATGTATAAGAAAGGGAAGAATGTCACGCAAAGCACCATTGAAATTTGTGAGGTTTACGGAAATCGACCGGCTCGTTTCCGTTCTGGAAATTTCGAATTTACACTGATGGAATAATGTCTCTAGCGGAAAAATGGCAAAAAGTGGTCAACCAAAATGGTACATATTTATTTATTTATTATTATAAGCATAAAAAAAAAAGTTAAAATTTTATTAGTAATACGAAAAAACTTTCTCTACTATAATAGTTGCATACTTCCACAACACGGGATCAGGGTTCAAAGACAGACCATTTAGAGTCGCCTTACCTATCGAACAAAAAGTGCACCACAAATGGGTAAAATAATTCTTGAATATACATATACATACGTATAATTTATATACATTAAAATTTGCTAATACAAGCACGCCTCATAATTGCACAGCTCCCATAACCTGACAAAATGAATCTTATGCAGCATAAATAGCCTAGGAACACCATATGTCTGACATTGCTTGCGTTTGTACTAATACGTATATATAAATGTCCATGTACATATATTTAGCCTAATTTATAAAATGTTTGCTCTTTTTGCACTTTAATTTCACTTGTTAAACAAACAACACGACTTCCACGTGAAATTAACAAACTTTCATTTTACAAGCCGAAATTACCGTAGTGATGTAAATTGCATTAGGCCGGAAGTGAAATATTTACTTAACAAATGGAATTCCCAACTGATTATTTCCGCTTGAAGAAAAAGAAAACTAATAAAAATCTCATATTTGATGTGAGGGAAGATGATATGATGATATGTTAAAACCGTAATAATAATTTATATTAAGGTTAAGGGATCCTCAGGTGTGTATATATGTTATGCATGCGGAATAAGAGTTAAAGTTATGCAATTGGAACAAGAACGATTATAAACTATTGAAGTGTTTTTGAATGACTACAGTAATGAAGATCTAAAACAGTGAAAATTTGCTGAATTCCATGCTGTGAATTTCAAAGTGGCGTACTTGTATCTCTGTTGAAAATCTCCGTTGTTTCAACTTCATGACAATCTCTTAGCAGAAAAAAACTAACTTCTGTGTGTACATTTGGTGTGATATAGCGGTTTAACAGCACGTCATAAACAAACCTATAATAAATAAGGAGTCACGATTGTTTAGAACTTGTCAGCGTTTTTATAGATACCCTCATACCAAATTTGTCTTTAATATCAGAACTTTTCCTTTCATTCTTTCTCGCATTTTAAGACTACAATTGAAGCATCTAGACCCTAAATTTCCAACCATTTAAATGGATTATCTCCTTTTGAAATTACTTGTAAAGGCCTAAAAAAGTTTCGTTAATATGCTGGTGTTGAAATACCACCAGAAAAGTGACGCTGCAACATTATCTATGCGAAGGCTGAATCTCAGCCTTGATGAGACGGGATATATTCCACGGCTATCAATGTTCCAACCTAAAAGGCATTGGGTGGCAGGGGCTGCCTGTGGACTGTGTGCGCTGTGCATAACGGGACCTTTATGAACAGCTCCGACGGCAGTTCTTGAACTGGTACCAAACTTACTCTCTATAGACCTCTTCGCTGAAAACTGCATAGAAAATCGGCGGGACGACTACTAGCTGCAGGAGAATTTTCATAAATTGTAGACCCATTTAGCTCGGTGGGTAATGGCGGTTTGGCAAACACCGACTACATGATCCTACTTTTCAACTGGGAAAGAAGGTTCAAAGTAAATATAGAAAGATGGCTGGCGTAAAGGTATGATGGCTCGAAAATAGACGATAGAGTTGGTGCGGGAATCCACTGTCCAGAGTTAGGCACAAGGCAGCCTTTTAAGTTGTCGAAGCACTGCTGTATATTTCAAGCTGATTTGCTGATTTGATTTAATTTTGCCATTACGAAAGCCGCGGACCTGGCCTGTAATGCAGCTGCAAGTAATTCCAGAGTCAACATCTATGTAGACAAGGAGCAATTAAGGCAGTAACCTCGTATCGTATATCGGCCAGAAGTGCCCTGGGAGGTAAGGCAGCAGTGGAAAGTGTTGCCAGAAGTAAGCTTGCTTCACATCTACTGGGTGCAAAAACATAAAGGCATCGAGGGCAAAGAAATAGTGGACGAGATTGCTAAGAATGGTGTACGGCTAACACCCGAAAACGTGATCAACAATAGGAAACCGATGCGTTGTCTATACGACGATCTCGACGAGCTAATTGGGTGCAAAACTGCAAATGTGCAAAACGGTAAATCGGAAGTACAAAAAATTCCTGTTGGCACTCGATAGAAGAAACTGATGGAACATGATCGGGATCCCTGCTGGTGGCTGTCTGCTGGCGACGCACACCCGCAGGATGGGGCTGACATATCGAGAAGACTACAGGAAATGACTATCTGAGCTCCCCGCAGCGTGATACACTGGAAGAGGTATCAATAGTTAGGACACAGATTGTCTTGAAATTCGCATCAAGCGCAGGTATTCTAAAGGATGACTACTCTTCTTGGACCTAGAAACTAAACTTCATCTGGTATCGCAAAGGACCAAAACTGGTCTATGCGTGGCTTATTGTCCTACCAGATTAACCTAACCTAACCTAACTGTAAAGTTTTCCAAAATAATGTACGCAATCTTACTAAGTCAATAAGAACAACGTTTTAGAGAATATTACTAATCCTTGCTGTTGTTTTTGGAAACACAAATAAATTTAGAGAAATTGTCTGTTGTAGAACCCCATACGTAGTTTTTTTTTCTTGTTTTCTTAAGTGTGAAATAGCACTTAACTGGCCTTCATATGACAAACGTGACCATACCGTTTTTGGTTATCTACATTTTACATGGAAAGATCTTACAAATATACCTAATATATATGTATGTACATATGCAATGTAATTCTCTCTTCTTCCGAAAATTCAGCTAATTAAACGCAACTCAATTCACAGAAGGAAATTCGAATCGCTGGAGCATTTACGTTGCGGTAAGTCCAAGTTAACGCGTATATATTATCACAACTGCTACCCACATAGCTAATGTGAAAGCTCTCGTTTGAAGTTTGCACTTTTGAATTTGCAATATTATATATGAAGTGTCTCTTTTAATTTGAAACGAGTCTGACATTTCATTGTGTAATTTGTTGAAAATTCTGCAGTGACTTTGCCATCGGTAACTAGACGTGGGTAGATTCAATGAAACGTTTTTTGTTCTCATAATTGTGTTATGGCAGTTTTAATGGATTCTCTTTTTACACGTTTTATTTAAGAGACATGTTGAAAGAAAGAAAGAAAGTGAGTTTAAAGAGTTATAAAATTAAGCCATTTCATATCAAGCCATGAAGCGCCAATAAAGCTATTGGAACAAAACTTTGAACAAGTGGTTTTGAGGTTGGTCACGTCTAAAAATTATCGAAATCCGAACGCAACTGTTCAAGATCTCAGATACCAAATAGGAGGACCATAGTATTTTTGGCTAACTGTTTTTCGTTTTTTTTTACGGAAAATATCCATAAATCCTGACGTTTCCTTATGTTAAAAATGGGTAAAATTGCCCCTGGTGGCGCTATCTACATACATGTCGACTGGTGTGTTAGAATTCGCTATCGATTGTCCAGTGCGAATTTCATGAAATTTCATCGATTGGAAGTGAAGTTATTGCGATTTAAGTATCAGTTCAGCAATTCACAACCTGTCGTAAAGCATCGTAAAATCGTAAAATTATAAGTCTGTCTGTCGTCCGTCCGTCCGTGCAAGCTGTAACTTGAGTAAAAATTGAGATATCATCACATAAGAAACTTGGTGTAAACGTATTTTTTGGCTCCATAAGAAGGTTATGTTCGAATATGGGCAAAATTGGCCCACTGCCACGCCCACAAAATGGCGGAAACCGAAAACCTATAAAGTGTCATAACTAAGCCATAAATAAAGATATTAAAGTGAAATTTGGCACAAAGGATCGCATTAGGGAGGGGCATATTTGGACGTAATTTTTTTGGAAAAAGGGGCGTGGCCCCGCCCCCTACTAATTTTTTTGTACATATCTCGGAAACTACTATAGCTATGTCAACCAAATTCTATAGAGTCGTTTCCTTCAAGGAAGGAATCGGATAATAACCTCGCCCACCTCCCATACAAAGGTTATGTTGAAAATCACTAAAAGTGCGTTAACCGACTAACAAAAAACGTCAGAAACACTAAATTTTACGGAAGGAATGGCAGAAGAAAGCTGCACCCAGCATTTTTTTAAAAATTGAAAATGGGCGTGGCGTCGCCCACTTATGGACCAAAAACCATATCTCGGGAACTACTAGACCGATTTCAATGAAATTCGGTATGTAATATTTTCTTAACACCCTGATGACATGTACAAAATATGGGTGAAATTGGTTTACAACCACGCCTTCTTCCAATATAACGCTATTTTGAATTCCATCTGAAGCCTTCTCTGTATAATATATACATTAGGAACCAATGATGATAGCGGAATAAAACTTTACACAAATACGGTATTTGAAAAATATGTAAATGACGGATAATGAAATCTCGATTATCACTTTATCATGCGAGAGTATAAAATGTTCGGTGACACCCGAACTTAGCCCTTCTTTACTTGTTAATTTAGTAGTTAATTAAGAAACGATGACTCCATTAAATCGACTTCTCGTACTTAGCCTTCTTTACTTGCATATGCTTGGGACAATAGCATCGTTAACTGTACTTATTATCGGTCATCTTGGTTGACTTCGCTCCAAAAAAAAAAACAAAAATTGAAGCAGGAGTGCATACGATATCGAACTCATAAATTCACCCATGTATGTACACATGTGATGCTTACCCCTCAGAAAGACATAAACACGTTTGCGTAAATAATGGTTAGGGGAAAAAAGTTGACGCGCACACACATAAATCACAACTGTGTATTCGACGTACGCTTTATTTTCATTTTTACTTGACACCGGCTCACCTTTGGGAATACATTTCTTTTTGGTCTCCTTTGTGGTTTCGATAACCTTGATTCACACTTTCTTTTCTTTCACGAGTTAAGTTTTAAACGTGTGTGTTGTAAATTTTTTATTATCGCCACCAGGACTCGCAGTTTTTTTCAGGTTTGCTGCGCTTTCATTTTACGCTTTAGTGGTTTCATTCGGATTGCGTTATTTCATTCGCTTTATTCAGTGTTCGTTGCCAATTTTGAGTATGAAGCGGATCCGAAATAAGTGTGATTACATATGTACATACACATGCCTATGGTACATAGTTTGACTCCAGCTTCCGACAGACGGTTTAATTTTGGTGCACCACAAGCACCAAGCACCAACGATTTAATTAAAGCATACGAAATAATGAACTTCGTTAAATCTGACGAGAACAAATACATTTTCATTTAATATGTATTTACGCGTAATAATTTAATGTTATATGCATATGAGGGCAAGTCGTAGATGTTGCTGACGCGAGGGTTGGTATTTACATTTTTAGACCTACCAATGCAGAAATGAACTTTGATGATTGAAAGTTTTTTTTTTGCATTTTTGACCCCAGGAAATATTTTCACATTTTTGATTCTTAACAATTATGAGAATTTATAATTTTCGGTCATATTTTAGGTTATAATCTAGTTTAATTTTATTTTTTTCTAATTTCTTGTAACTTTTGTTTATAAGAGATATTCTTGGGTATAGTTTCATATTTTGTCAAATAAGTCGTGAATATATTTTCCAGACACCAACTTGATTTTGATCGTTCAGTTTGTATTACAGTGGTCCGATACCAACGGTTCCAACAAATGAGCAGCTTTTTCGAGAGTAAAGGACATGTGCTAATTTCAGATCTATATCTAAAAATCAAAGGGACTGGTTCGCGACATAAATATTCGTCGTTAAATCGGCTTAGCTCGTCACGCAGTTCATTCAAATATATATTTTATAGGATCTGCGACGCTTCCTTCTGGGTGTTACAAACTTCTGGGGTTAGATGGCTGGTGACCCTCAACATGGCAGGAGATAACACTTTGTGAGACTAGATGAAAAACTCCTGGAGTTTGATATTAGTTATCGACAAAGCGCCCTGAACCTACCACAAATCCTCTAAGGAGCCTTGTTTCGTGGTATCTTAGCCTTGATCTGGCACGTCTACAACTACTGAAAGGTGGCCTGAAAGCGAAGAGTTCACTAGACCTCTTGCGGTTTATTCTGGACCAGAAGGACCTTGCGATTGTACCTGTACAGTTGCTTTTAGTAGATCAATGCTTGAGACCCAACAATTCAGTAGTGAACTTCAAAAGTCGGCGGAGATCTTGAAGTAGTACTTGTCCTAGCAAGCTCAGCAGCGGTGTAGTTTCATAAAATACCACTGGCACCCAAACCAGTCTAAAAATTTAGTAATTCAATGCTAGAGTATAACGAGTATATAACGAGAAGTATAAACATCCTAGTTTTGAGCGAATAGTCAGCAGGTTTAAAGCTGTCCTATCCTGCGTGGTCAACACTCTGAAGGAAGCTGAACTCAGGGGTATTAGATATATTGCGACCTTTAAGGCACCCACTTTCGCTATGAAGACCAATTTAGATTAGATAAGTAAATGAAAACTACATCGCAACCTAGGGTCTATTGTGCCCTCAGAGGAGGAATTAAATAAAAACTTGCGAAAATTCCAGAGTGTGCAGACTCGCAATCATCTACAGGTAAGTAAGTACCCAGCTTCTCTCTTTATATTGGAGTCTGCTTTTATTCAAGCGAAAACAGTTGTGAGTTACAAAAACGAGAAGGAAACGACCATTCTTACTAGTTAAAACTAGTTTAAATCCTTTAACAAAATAACCTCCAAATGCTGTAAAAATCTGGTAAAAGTTGCAGTTTCAAGATTAACTCCCAACTAAGTCATTTCTTCTCAACTTACTCATTGCAAGCAATCGTCTTCCTTCAGATTTGATTAATTAATTTTTGCTTTTGTTCAATTGCGCTTTTCTTTCAAGCGATGTTGGATTTTCATTATAACTGCGTGCTTGAATAGCGACAATAGAAAATGCGCAAAAAATACGGTAGTTCGTTAAATCCTCAGTGGAGCTGCAAAGCGCAGAGCGAATAGAAGCTGGTGTGAATTGATAATATTGAATGCAGTCGCTTGGTTGCTTTGGAAATGTTGATTACAATTAAGTTTGGGAAAACGAATTAAGAAATTAACTACTTTTTACTTCTAGCAACAATTTTACGCTTAGTATATTGAAGTGGGTAAACTCAAAAATTTATCAAATGATTGACGATAAGGTAATAATCATGGCTAAAACGATAAGTTTGGTGTGATATACGAAACTTAATTGGTTTAGGTTTGATCCCAGAAAAGGAAAATAGGCTTCTTAAGTCAGAGCTAGATAAACTAGCAAAAACTTGCGAATATATCTCTAATTCAAACATATATTTATCTATATCAGTATATACCATTTCATGTATACTACTGGTTTGTACTATTAAACATTTAACATATTAAAGACTTTACATATTTGCTGATTGAACCTTTATCGTGAATTATTTCTAGAATTAAAACATTCTTTTAAGAGTCTATCTTGCTGCACATCACCTGGTGATGCCATCGTCGATTGTAGAATATTTTCTTATGGCATTTTGCTGTCCAATTTAAGTAAAACTGTAAATAAATTTCTTCAAGTTTTTCTTTTAAGTATTTCATGTATTGAACACTATCAGACGGAATTCAATAAATATTATCGATTCGTTACCATTCAATTTCATTTTGTTGAAAATCCATAAACATGTAATTATAGAGAGTTGTTTTTTTGGAGGTTTGGCAGGAAAACCAGAAAATATGTCAACTTCAGCTTCACCGAAGCTTCACAAATACGCAATATTCCTTACAAGATTTTTGCAATCATTCAGCTTGTATGGCAGCTATATGCTATTGTAGTGGGATGTCGGCCGTTTCGACAATTGAGCAGCTTTTGGAGAAAAAAGGATGAGTGAAGAACGATATCTCAACAACTGAGGGATTCGGATATATGTATGCAGACATACGGAGAGAGAAAAGGACATGGCCAAATCGACTCAGCTTATTATGCTAATCATTTACATATATAGTTTTTAGGGTCTCTGACATTTCCTTTTATGTGTTATAAACATACTGACTCTATTAAGAGGTTGCAATTATTTTGACTTTATTGAAACATAATTTTAGAAAGTGTTTATCGGCCTGTCTCTTATAAAAACTATTATGTCAGTTTAATTTTTGGAACGTCTCTACGAAATCTATTCTTAACAGTATCCGGTAAATATGTGTGGCTCTTGCTGTACAAAGCGGGTATAAGAAAGAAGCCTTTTGATCTCTTTGATCAGAATTGAACAACGTTAAAATGACCAAGAAAGTCTGTAGAGGTAGAGGGCTCCGCAAGGTGGAGTGCTATCTCCGGTTTTATGGGAATTAGTGGTGAATAAGCTGGTAAGGAACTTTGAGGTCAAGGGCCCTAAGATAGTGGCATATGCGGACAACATTGGCATCTTAATAAAGGATAGCTCTCTACAGACCATTAGCAGCATTATGCCCACCACTATCAGTCCATAATTGGGCATCGCAAGCGGATTTAGGGTTGATCCTGCAGTAAACGGATTTGCTTGTATTTACATGAAACCACAAAATTCTTCTATGGAGGTTACCTTCTATATATGGGACACAACTCTCTCTCAGGGACTATGCCAAGTACCTTAGGGTAGTCCTGGGGGCTTTCTCCCTCTCTCATGCACTGGTGCTACACAGATATTGTAAGATCAATTCCAATCCACCCACCGAAAGCCAATGGAAAGGG
This sequence comes from Bactrocera tryoni, assembly GCF_016617805.1. Lineage (NCBI taxonomy): Eukaryota > Metazoa > Arthropoda > Insecta > Diptera > Tephritidae > Bactrocera > Bactrocera tryoni. Next base: position 57,538,398 of record NC_052502.1, on the reverse strand, counting down.
TATAGAAACACGGTGCACTGTACATAATGGGAGCTTTAAGAACAACTCCAAGGGCGGTGGACAGAAGCATGGGAAAGAAAATCAAAACGTCATGTGCAAAACGGTAGATCGGAAGTACACAAAATTCTTATTGGCAATTGATAAAAGAGGCTGTTAGAACATGATAACAGTACTCACTGGTCATTGTATGGTGCCAGCACACGCCTTCCATCTTGTATCGAAAAGGACCAAATTGGTCTATAACCTAATTTCTGAAAGCTGGTATATCAGCATGGACTAACTATTTTATGTATCATCACACAACTTTTAGTTTAACGGTGAAATAACGTGATCTACCTGTATTTCTTCATATCACATCCGCTTGGTCGGATTCTATATGTTCGGTTTAAGAAACACGAGAAAAAGGAATTCTCGTCTTTTTGCCATTAGTGATCCGCATTGATATTAGTATTGGCTTATTCTCACTTCTTAGAAAGTGTGGCCAAAAATGTATTTATCATATACTTCACCCGAAATATGATCTTTTGCTGGACATAATGTCAAAGTTGGCATTTTAATTTCTGTGATTTTTTTTAAGTTGTTGTGTCAATGCATAATAAATTTCTAAAATATTCTATGCAGAAATGTTTCTTTTTACAGCTATCTTCCAGGAACGGAAAAATCTCGAAAAACAAACCCTATATTATTTACAGTGTTTCGCAGGCAAGCAGAAGATTTAAGAGTCTTTTGCGACCGCCTAAAATATTTGTATGTACACTAAGTTATATATTTATATGCTTACACATACTTACACGTAGAACAATTTGTGCAGGCGGCTGTATAGTGAGTATCTTGTTATCTAACTTACAAACCCTATCAAGATTAAATATGGTTCGACTTTCACCCACATAAGTGTGTGATGGTCAAGATAACATTTCGATTACACTCATGAAACGATTGTAACACAAGGAAAAAGCAAAGTGAAAACAATTTCATTGTACCATGAAGAATAAGAGTTCGTCAGACAGACGGGCTCATACGGGCTTTCGTACTTACAAATTCATATGTTCACTGTGTTGTCTTTTGCTTCAATGAACCCGAATGACTTTAGTCTAGGTTTATTTTCATTCTTTCTAATATGCCAAAGAAGAAATTTCTTTCGTCAGGCATTACCTTACATTCAGTTATATACATACATACGTTCGTATTTGGGTATCACATTTATTTTGTTATCTGTATTGTTTTGTATTGTGGGAAATCAATTTTACAACATGAAACGTTTTTGAAGTATTTGCACAGTTGAAGTGATTGAGTGAAAGGAAATCGATATGGGAAAACGAATATAAGTTCTAAGGATTATGAGTGGGCAATCATTAGTTCGAGCATTGCATTGAGAAACGGAAAAGCACATATATATATCTATAATAATATAGGGTCTAGGCAAATTGTCATTGTTTACGGTGAGTTTTTGTGTTGTATAGTGACTCTGTTGAAACGAAATGAGTATAGAATGAATGTTCTAAGTCACTATACAAATAGAAAATGCGATGCGATCGGGCTCTAATAGTGTTGAAATCTCAAACAGCAAATACAGGAATTAGCCAAAAGTAAGCAGATCGGTTTAAGAGGGTGTGGTAAGAAAAAAAATATTCCGTGTACAAAATTTCGTGGGTATTTAACATCCAGTTCCGCCCGAATTTGGTTGTCTTAAGTATTCCACAATTACCTTTCTAACATTTACCACAAATTTCTCTTACACTACTGAAATTTGTGAGCATTGAAAACTACTTGAACGAAGCACATAGAAGTTGTGGGAGATGTTTCAAAGTTTCGCTAAATTTTTCTTGTTTGTTTTCAAAAGTAATAAAGGAGTAAAAACGAAGTTGTGCAAACTACATAACGTATGTCAATGTAAGCAGCTGTGGCTAGAAACTATACGATGCGTACACCACGTTTAAAATGTGAAATGATGCTGCAGAACTTAAAATACTTTTAAACACTAATTTTATATGATTAGTATTGCTTATATGTTTGACTTTGTGATATCTATATATGCCATGTCGCGTTTTATATGATTTTTTGTAAATTTCTTTCAACGGTGGTAAGTATTAAGGGTATTTATCCTCTATTTTTAGGGCAGTATCCATAATGTAGTCTTCTTCACGCTCACTTTCAGTGTTGTCTAATGAGTGGTTTTTTTTTACTTTGTTCGACTCGTTATATAGTTTTTAATTACCCTTCGCAATACGTTTCCTTACGATGTTTGTACTTTCTTCTAAATTCGACATATCCTTCTAAATGAGAGCGTAGAGTGCTTTTCCTAGCTCATTTGTAAATCATACTCTAGATTTAATCCTAGTATGATGTCAAGTTTTGCCATCTCATGACTAAAAATTTTCAAAATTAAACTGTTCAAGCCACAATACATATATCGAATATGGGGATTCCTGTGCGTATCACTAACTTTTTGCCGAAAATATCGGTCAATCAATATAATACTCATGTTATTTAAATCCAGTGAGAATATTTTTTTAATTGTAGTAAGTTTGCTTGTTCAAATAGGGTAAAATCAGGTCAGTACTTCCGTTATCAGTCATATACCTAATACAAAAATTTTAGACCATCCAATTGACTTTATTAGGTTATAGCAACGACAGAAGATTGATGGAAGTTCTCTGAGCGCCATTCACTTAGGAGTGGCCAGAAACGATTTGTATACATATGACCAAGTATCCTCTGGGTAGCTAAAAACCATCCGTATGCAGGCGAGCTAAGGTTAGAAGGTGAAACATCTCCCCCATGGTTGTGCGCTAAGCTTGACCACGTAAAAAATACCCCTAATGAAAAGAACAAAACAGCCTCGGATGAGAATATGTCAGCAAGTATTCATTCAATTGCAAAAACTTAAGACATAATTTGTCTTTATGCTACAGTTTGAGCATACCATTATGTATTTGTAATATGGCAACTTTGATTCAAAGATGGTAGAAAACGAACTATAACTTTTCCGGGTCACAAATACAAAATTTGAAGAGCTCAGAACCTAATATATTCTATGAAAAGTCTTGGTAATAATTAATATCTCCCGGTGCCGAAAATGGATAGCTCCCATATAATTAGAAAATAATTTTCAAAATCCCATCGATCTGTCTATGGGGTATTATAAGAAAATGCGTAGGCCATGTTTTACTGATAATAATACGTCCTGACGTCGCTAATTGATCAGATAGATACTGCAATTAGTCCCATATACCTAATACAATGATTTACATGTTCTGAATAGATATTAGTCACATCAGTTAATATGTTTGACCTAAACGTACAATCTCATATACAGCTGTTGCCAGCTAATTAGAAACGCTCCTTTTTGTAAGGCGCTGATGAGTATAATGATTAAATGTTTTGATATACCGTTATTTATATATTTATATTCCTAAGAGCTTTGCATTGCTTGTGTTACTCTATTTACTACAAAATTCGCTCAGTTTTGTAGTTGTGCAGCTGAAGTTCTGTTAATTTTTTCCCGAATAGTAAATGCGTTACGATATAGAAGGTGAATTAAGTGCGACAGCTAATTAGAAACAGTTGTTTAAGGGGCTATACCAGTGTGACGCATGAAAAATTAGGTGATTTTCGTGATTTTTTTTTTTAAAGAAAGCACTAGATTGAGTGTTTCGACGTTCTATGGACGTAATAAAGTATATTTTTAGCTATATTAAAATTTTTTTTTTTTACAAAAATATTGAAAAATAACGGAGTTATGTGCTGTCTGCGGAAGTGCCGAAAAAAGTGCCTCAATTGCTGGCATGATTCCGGTCTAATGAGTAGCTGAAACAAAAAAAATCAAAGTGTATATTGAACTTAAATATATTTTCTATACAAAGAACTACGATCTTTGAAAAATATCAAAAATTAAGAAAATGGCGTAATTTTAAAAAAAAAATCATTTTTTTACGAAAAAAATGGTCGTTTTTTAATGCCAAATTGACAATTTTCAACCAATCAAAAAGATCGTACTCCATTGCATAGCAAATGTATTCAACTAGTTTTAATTTGAAGTCGATCGGTCAATTTCTCGTTGAGTTATGATATCAGCAATTATGAAAAAGGTCGTTTCGAGAAAAACGCGTTTAAAATTTCATTTATATATGTTTGCACCTCAGAGCGGTCGCTGTTTAGAACGCTGCCATTCAAAAACTATTCAAGATGCGACCTTGCAGATTTCACAGGATATTTTCGAATATATAAGCTATCGAAAAAGCAAAAAAAAAATTTAAAGTATCACACTGGTATAGCCCCTTAAAGAATTAAAATTCCTTCTAGTGCTAATTTTTATTAATAATATTATTGATTTCTGGTAAGGATGTGTTTCAAAGTTGTGGTTTAAAATTTATTAAAATGTATTATTCAAATGTTTTAATGAGAAAAAGCTGCAGCTATACACTTGCTCGACTTGGTTATATTTTGAGCTTCGTCAGTCTGGAAAGACGTACAAAGAAATTTTGAATCAGCTCAAAAAAATTGTTTTCAATGCTCTTAAAAATATACAGAATTTTAAAACTATTTCCAATGTTATACGCAAAGAAAAAACCTTACAAACTTCAACAGAAATAGGCCGCAGAATTAATACTATCTCGCGAAGAGAACCAAAAAAGAGTTCCACTGTCATTCTACATGAAATTTAAGGCGAATGTAATGCCCAAATATCCAAGAAAACAATTTTCCGGCGTTTGGACTTCACGGTAGGGCAGCACGCAGGAACCATTTCTGACTAAAATTCAAAGTAAACTACGCGTAGGCTTTTCCAACTCTTATTGGTCGAAGACAACAAATCAATGGCAGTATGTTGTTTGGAGCGATTTAACCAAAAATATTCACATAGATCCTGCTGGTCCAAGTTCTATCTGTTGTCCAATAATTTTAGAATTTGATCCTCGCTGTGTTCCACGCGTAGTGAAGCATGGTGTGGGAATGTTTTTCCTGGAATGGTGTAGGTTCACTCCCTATGATTAATGTAATTTTAGAAAAGGTGAAATACGTCAAAATTCTACAAAATGTCATTCTGCCATGGACTAAGGAGGAATTTGCTTGTTATATCAAAGTTCCAACAAAATATAAATCCAAAGCATATGGAAAAGTTGACACAAAAGTGTTTTGTTGAAAATTCCATGAATTTTTTCGAGTGGCCTGAAGAGAACACATCTGTGTTGATGGCCAAAAAGCTGCAGGTACAAAAACTATCACAAATATGAATGTCCTTTTTGATGAAATTAGGATGGCAAGCAACACTAGTGGTGCGCTGTCAGAGTCTTCTGAAGTCAATTCGCAATCGATGTGAAGCAGTATTAAAGTAAAAGGGTTAAGTAACAAAATACTATCTGAAAATAAGCAATTTTTTTAGTAACAGTATTTTTTGCTTATAAAATATTTTCGTTTCTAATTAGCTGTCGCACTCAAATTGTTGATTCTACACATTTTTGTTAAAATCTTCAAAAACAAAATTATTTTTATTTAAAATGTTTACTATTAGAATTTAACGTAAGTTTCAATAAAATGAGTGTAAAAACAGTAAAAATAATTGATTTATTGGAAAGTAACGTCATTTACTTCAAACTATGTAGCGTTTCTAATTAGCTGTCAACAGCTCTATACTAACATTTGGAGCCAAAACTAGGTGGTTTATTCCATGAATTATCCAAGCCTTTATAAAGTTTTTAACTCATATATTAAATCATAAGGCTTGGGCAGCTTGATTTGTTAGTTTGGTCTGATGTTGTTTTACGCTATCTCTTCTCTTTTCTTACGTATTTCGTTATCCTCAACATGTTTAGATCAGAAAATCTTAATAATTACCCTGAATTCATAATCACCAGACAAGGTTTCTTTCCTTCTTAAACGGAACTCCTTGTTACAGGTTATTCGTTGTTTGTAACAATAATTTATTATAAATTGTAGACATTAGCGTGTCTTGTAGTTTTCATCACCCATGCTTCGGTTAAAATTTGCTATTACCAACTGCTTTGTGGCTGAAGCCATATAAGGTGTGTTCTATGCTTGCGTTGTTGTTATTATTATTTACCTTTTTCTAATACTGACTTTGCACGTCAAGACCCAGCAAAAAAATTGAGCACGTACAATTGGGAATGAATTAGTTTCCAACGCATATATCTACGGTAATATGTGGTATTAATTAGTTCCTAACTATTACCTTTTTAGCACAGTTGGAAAATAATTATTTCGACCTTTGTTTACCCTTCTCTTCTATTTTACGTATAAAAGATGTACTAATTCAATCGATGCATATTTTTTGTAGGCTCTCGGGTACAAAAGTATACAATTACTCTGGCCAGAGAACATGCTCAAATAAAAGAGAACAATTCATTTCTAAAAATCAGAAACGTCATTAGCCACATGTTCCTTTGCCACTAATCGCGGATCACTCCCAGACTAGGCGCGTTCATTGTAGGGTTATGTTCCAGTATGTACATTAGGGCATCTGTTATTTCCAAAGTTGATATTTTTTTTGCGAACACCCTCTTCAGTTGCAATTTTTGTCTTAAAAATAAGGATCCAACGTAAATAAATTCTTTATAAAATTAGTATTATTTAAAAGTCATACGCAGTTCAAATTATATATCAAATGACCTGAGCATTCATACAAGAGATTTATAAATTTTGTGTTCATCATACGACATTATATGAATACAGTACATTTGATGAACATCTTTAACTTAGTTATACGCATACGCACGAAAAAAGACCTTTCATGTATTAGAGTACTACCTTCCTAAAGTTGTAGATTTATTTCTTTTTGAGATAAGAAATTTAAGGTAAAAAGTCAAAAAATCTCATATAAAATTAAACTGTTTTAGTTTGGTTTTAAATTTAAAATAAATGTTTAGGTAGGATTAGTTTTTAGATCAAAAATTTTAACTTATTGAGGCGATTCCAAAAAATATTAAACTTGGGATAAAACGCACACCCTAATGTACTTATGTGATGCAAGCTAGTACATTTTGGCGCTTGTTTTACCTATTAAACCTTCGCAGTTCTGCTTGATTTGCATATTTATCACATTCACGTATACACAAAATACATATGTATGTTTATATGCATGTTCCACCCACGTACACGTTTGGGTGCGTATTCTAATTTATGTCCTGTGAAATTGTTAATTTGAAAATTTATGAGCGTATATTTTTAGTACTTAGGTACGCTGTTACCTTTACGCGCTGTTGTTTTAATTATATCAATTAAGTGTGGCAACACACGCATATTTATCATGCTATTATGCTAGCAATGTATGTAATTATATGAAATATGAAATGTGCATTTTGAGTTCTACTAGTTTTGATTGCCGTTAATAGACGTTAAATATACCACGCATATGGTTTCAGTTATAGTTAGGGGTGAAAGTATATGTTTTTTTAAGACTTACAAGGCCCAGAATGTACGTGTAGATGATCGGCGCCGGAAGTGAAACTATTCTAGAGGTGTTAAAGGCGTATAATTTAATGAGAATGGATATAAGTATTAAGGAAAACTAACAAGCATCTTATATATACCAGTTTGATCTAAAAAATGCTTAAGACGGTTGGCTACCTTGGCAGCCATCCAGCTCATATACAATAGAGTCTTTTGTCTTATGGTTAACGGATAGTTGCGTATACGTAATACGTAGCCCCCGAGCAATAGCTTCAGGAGGGAAGGAGTTTGGCTCAAAATGCCTCAAAGTGTCGTCGGATCACTCAGTGACCAGCATCTAACGTGCACAGACGTCGACGAAAACTCTGAGCAAGGTTTTAGAAAAAAAAAATAGAACCCCCTGATTATCTCAATGCTGTGGTGCGGAACTATCTTAGTAACAGAAAACCAGAATAGAGAGGAATTATTTTGGGCATTAGTTAGGACGGAATACTAAAACTTAAAATGCCAGAAGAATCATATTTAATCGGCTACGCAGACAACACAGCAGCAGTAACGACAGCTCGAAAATTAGAGAAAATCCGAAGAAACTGAATCAGGTGATTCGGACGAAAACATGGTTTGACTCACAAAACCTTTAGCTCGCTACAGAAAAAGACAGAGTTATTCTATTACTGCTGATGAACAAGCACAATTCTCTCGTAATAAACATGCAAACGACTAAAGATATTCTAAGAACACAAAGCAGCACAGGAAAAGCAGCAAATATCGACACTTATCTAAGCTAACTAATGGCCAACATAGGAGTGCCCACAAAAGAAAAGAGATAACTCTTAATGTCAACAACCACCATATCAGGTCTACTACTATACGGAGCAGAAATTTGGCATATGCGCTAAAAAGGAAAATTGGCGTAAGGTCTTGGCTAGAGTGCAGCGCATCGCAGTCCTCAGAGTTGCAGCAGCAACCGAACTGTGTCAGCTGATGCAATATAAGTCATAAGTGGTAATGTCCCATTGACTTCCTAGCGCTC